>NC_073382.1:29816587-30031587 GCF_028641065.1 Leucoraja erinaceus | reverse complement strand
TTTTTTTTCTCACTCAAGATTCCAGTATCTGCAGCCTTTTGTGTCTCCATTTTATCATTCCACTGCAAAATCTCTTCAAGGTATGTCCACTTTGAAGAAGTTCTCCTGTTCTCTCCTGTTATGAGATCTTCTCTCATTGCACCCCCTTCATAATTCCTACTAGTCTCCTGCTTTTCTCCCAAGCATTCACACAGACTCTCTACCACATCCACATGTCCTTCCTCATTATCAGGCTGAAGGGTGCTGACTAAAATATCTGTCCATTTCCTGCACGCATGGTGCCTGACCCACTGAGTTCATCTGGCAGTACTTTTGTTGCTCAAGGTTCCAATCTCTTGGGTCTCCATTATTATTCCTTCCAACTCTCCTGCCACTGCTCAGGCTTCAATGGCCATTGAACCCTTCTCTGCCGATCCCTTGTGCCCCCTTTCCCATCTTGGAAGTGCTCCCTCATACAGTATGTGGGAACACCAGTGTCCTCACCCCATCCGGTCCATCCAGAATTGAAACTCCTATCTGTCCTTTTCGACATTCACTTTAAAAAGAGTGTTGCCTGTCATTTACAGAATGGATTTTACTGCTGGTTATTACAGCTTTTACCAATTGTTAGTCTGAAACTTCACTATTGAAACTTCACATGGGGCTCTTTGACACAAACGGTAGAGACAAAATGAAGATTTCGCTTGACCAGCCACTTGTTTTAAGGAATGTTATAGATCTGTTGTAGATACCTTGGGCATTGCCAGGAGCAATGTCACAGGAGGAATACAATGGTTCTTCATCAAACAATAATATCTACTCAAGGTTTATAAACCATTATGTTCTTGGTGAGACTTTGTATGAGAGCAAAATCTCTGCAGGCTGCTTTTCCACAAGGAAGCCAAAAGACCAGGAAAAAGTATGAATGTAACCCGAAATCATCCGGCCCGCAGGGGTTTATTTTTTCAATTTTTTTTCGCGACCTGGGAACTACAGCTAGTCCCGGGGCACACGGGCAACCTAGGTGCTACAGCCAGACCTGGGCCAAGTGAGCCGACCTGGGAACTGCAGCCAATCCCGGGGCATGCAGGCGGCCTTGGATCTGCAGCCAGTCCCGGGACACACAGGTGACCTGGGCGCTTGAGCCAGCCCCGGGGCAGGCGATCCGACCTGGGCGCCACAGCCAGTCCCGGGGCAGGCGAGCCGACCTGGGAACTGCGCCAGTCCCGGGGACGCAAGCTGATCTGGGAACTGCAGCCAGTCCCTGGGCATGTGAGGGACCTGGGAACTGCAGAAAGCTAATTGAAAAACATGTGAAAACTAATGCAATAAAACACCAAGTGTCACACTATGGTGATAGATGTAGCCCGTCATCCGCTCACAGACATGGATCCTGGCCCCCATGCAGAACAAGGTTGTGACCCCTGTTCTACAGAATGATAAAGTTCCCCATGTACTTGCAACTGGAACATTAAGGCTTTGATGGATTATAATTTATTGAAGGGCATTTTTCGTGAATACCAGAAGTCATCAATCAGAATGCAAACAGATATTAACACTTTAAACATAATGACCATGTTCTGGAGTACAAGATTGGACAGTACCATTGTAAATAGCTTGTTCTAAGCTCACCCCAGTCTAGTTTCAGTCAATAAGATACTGAGTCAAGCACTTGCGCATCTAAACTTTATTTTGGAAAAACACAATAACAGTTCCCCACTACTATACCTAACCACCGCGAGTTTGATCCTTGTATCTGTTTGGTCAAGCACTTCTAGCCTCGTGCAAGCAGAGACACTCCAAAAGGTCACGCAGTCCCAAGCGTTCTTCCAGAAGATTGACACAGGACCTCGTGGGAGCTACCTTTTATAGGTCCCTGAACCTTGAGGGGCCGAACCATATGGGGGTGATCTCTTTACAGTCCAATAACAGATATTGATTAATACAGTACATGATAGACATTTCCCGAACCCAATAATAGTAAGATTAAATGAGAACTTACCAGTTTGAAGTTTGATCTTTATTTTATGAGGAATTACGATGAGCGTTAACATGAAGAAGGCCGCCAGCCTACATGCACGTTAATCTTCAAAGCAGCAGAGTGAAATCACAAAAAAAATTGATGAACTAACATAGTAAGATTAAAGATGATTAGAACTTCCAGAAGATCTTCATGTTACGAGGGTTGGGAGCGGTGGCACGTAATCGCTCATTGTAACTCATCATAAAATTCAAACTTCAAACTGGTAAGTTCTCGTTTAATCTTACTATTTGACGTTGGAGTCACGTGAGTGACAACGTGAAGATTTTGAAGCTGTGACTTCATGCCGTGGAGAAAACGAGTCCACACAAGCACAACTGCATCAGTTGACCACAGATAAGGTAAACATTCATAATAGAATAGAATAGAATAGAATAGTTTCTTTATTGTCATTGTAACATGAACCATGTACAACAAAATTTAAAAATGTCAGCCAGACAGTGCACCATTCAAACATTTCTAAAAGCTAACGATACATACAAGGTAAAATATTAAAAAAGATAAACAACTAAAATAAATATCATGAAAATAGCACGCATAAACACCCAACCCTACATCCTTCTGTCAATTTCACAGTGTACCACAGTCCCTTAGTATGTATCGCCCCTGCGTTCTTTGGCGGCTACATTTAGTACCTTTATAGCAGTGGGGTAAAAACTGTTTTAAAGTCTGTTTGTCCTTGTCCTTGTAGATCTGTACTGTCTGCCTGACGGCAGCAGTTCAAACAGGGAGTGTCCGGGATGGGAAATGTCCTTTATAATACTCTGGGATTTTTTGATGCAGCGGGAACTGTGTAAGTCCTCCAAGGTAAGGAGAGGGCAGCCGACAATCCTCTGGGCGTTGTCAATGGCCCTCAGGAGCGCTTTCTTCTGAGCCGCTGTGCAGCTGGTGTACCATACACATACACAGTATGTTAGGATGCTCTCAATGGAGCACCGATAAAAGGACAGCAGCAGTCTCTGATTGATGTTATTCTTCCTGAGCACCCTCAGGAAGTGCAGTCTCTGCTGGACCTTTTTCAGCAGCGCAGAGGTGTTCACGCTCCACGTCAGGTCCTCCTCAATATGGATTCTCAGGAAGCGGAAATCCGCCACCCTCTCCACAGAGTCCCCTCTGATAATTAATGGTACCATGTCCGTTTTATTCTTCCTGAAGTCTATTATTATTTCCTTTGTCTTTAAGGTGTTGAGGAGCAGGTTATTTTCTCCACACCACACTGTCAGCTGCTCCGCCTCATCCCGGTAGGCGTATTCGTCCCCCCCCGGAGATGAGTCCCACCACCGTAGTGTCATCCGCAAATTTGACAATGGTGTTGCTGTGGTGGGCGGGGGTGCAGTCATGTGTGTAGATGATGTAGAGCAGAGAGCTCAGCACACAGTCCTGTGGAGAGCCGGTACTGAGGCTGAGGGCCATGGATGTGTGATGGCCCTCTCTGACTCTCTGGGTGCGACCCGACAGGAAGCTATTTATCCACATGCAGGTGGAGTGTGGAAGTCCCAAGTCCCCCAGTTTGTCCACCAGTTTGTGGGGAAGGATGGTATTAAAAGCAGAGCTGTAGTCCACAAAGAGCATCCGCACGTAGCTCCCCCGCTGCTCCAGGTGGGACAGTGCAGCATGGAGAGCTGTGGCTACAGCGTCCTCTGTAGATCTATTCGCTCTGTACACAAACTGGTGGGGGTCAAAGCTTCGGGGCAGGAGTGATGTGATATGACCCCGGACCAGTTTTTCAAAACATTTCATCACCACTGGTGTGAGTGCGATTGGCCGGTAGTCGTTGAGGCTGGAAATGTGGGTTTTTTTGGGCAAGGGGACTATGGTTGCGGACTTCAGACAGGGTGGAACAGTGGACTGGGCCAGAGACTGGTTGAAAATCCTCGTAAAGACTCCAGCCAGCTGGTCTGCGCAGTCCTTCAACACGCGTCCAGAGACGCCGTCAGGTCCAGTAGCCTTCCTTGGATTGATGGCCCGCAGCGTGTGCCTCACCTCATGCTCCTCTATCTTGAGGGTTAGGCTGCTGTGAACCATATGGTGTGATGTGGCTGTCTCGGGTGGCTCTACTTCAAAGCGAGGAAAGAAGAGGTTCAGCTCCTCTGCCAACGAGGCGTCACCTTCAGCAGCTCCAAGGTTGGTCTTGTAGTTGGTGAGATACTGGATCCCCTGCCACAGCTGCCTGCTGTTGTTACTGTCCAGGTGGTCCTCTATCTTCCTCCTGTGGTCTGATTTGGCCTCTCTGATGCCTCTCTTCAGGTTAGTTCGGGCCGTGCTGTATAAAGCCCTATCGCCAGACGTAAAAGTGGTGTTCCATATAACCATATAATAACCATATAACAATTACAGCACGGCAACAGGCCATCTCGACCCTTCTAGTCCGTGCCGAACACATAATCTCCACTAGTCCCATATACCTGCGCTCAGAACATAACCCTCCATTCCCTTCCCATCCATATAACTATCCAATTTATTTTTAAATGATAAAAACGAAGCTGCCTCCACAACCTTCACTGGAAGCTCATTCCACACAGCTACCACTCTCTGAGTAAAGAAGTTCCCCCTCATGTTACCCCTAAACTTCAGTCCCTTAATTCTCAAGTCAAGTTCCTCTTTTAACAGCCCCTGGACCTCACGGGTCATCCAGGGCTTCTGGTTGGGGTAGACCCGGATGCGTTTGTCCACTGTGACCGTGTCCATGCAGTTTTTAATGTAACACAGTACACTGTCTGTGAACACCTCCAGGTCCCGGTGTTCAAACACATCCCAGTTGGTCCTGTCGAAGCAGTCCTGCAGCTGCTGAGATGCACCATCAGGCCAGGTTGTGATGGTCTTTGTGATTGTAGGAGCGGTTTTCCTGAGGGGGGCATATGCAGGAATTAAAAGCAGGGACATATGGTCCGACTGACCCAGGTGTGGTAGTGGTCTAGCCCTGTAGCCCAGCTTGATGTTGGAGTAGACCTTGTCCAGTGTGTTAGCTCCTCTTGTAGCACATTTAACATGCTGGTAGAATTTGGGGAGCATTTTCTTCAAGTCCGCGTGATTAAAGTCCCCTGCTATGATGTGAACACTGTCAGGATATATGCTCTGTTGACTGCTAGTGCTACCATACAAATGTCCGATAGCCGAGTTAGCATTAGCATCCGGTGGTATGTACACAGCAGTTATCATGACAACAGTAAACTCTCTAGGGAGATAAATGGGCCTGCATTTAGCAGTCATATACTCCAGGTACATACAGACATGACATAGATTTAAAACATGCTGATGCTCATAAATGAACAAATAACAATAATAAAAGTAACCCCTCTCATCCGCGGGAGACTATAAAATAGAATCTAAAATAGAGTTGGCAAATACCCCTGGTTTGGCAATAAAATAAAATAAAATAAAATAAAATATTGGAAACTCGTTCATAGACCATCCTGCAGTCGGCAGCATGTGGTCCAGAGGACCCTACATAACCCTTGCTGCTGATGTTGTAGCAGCCCTGGTGGAGTGAGGTTAGAAATGCTGTATAAGCCAAAACCCCATTAAACCACCTGGAGATGGTCTGAACTGATACCTTCTTATGAGGTTTTATGTCACTAACAAACATAGCTAGTAACATAGCCTCTAAAGCTCTAGATGACCTTGACATAATTATGTAACTGTGTGACCACACATAACCGAAGGTGCATGGGGTATGCCATGAGAACTAGTTTGAGACCTGACACCCTGGGCTGCCCTGCTTAACTAAATCATAAACATGAAATATTATATATGTAGCAGGTGTAACCATCCTGTCCAGTCGCAAATTATGTAATGACTGGACCCGTGCGCTGAGGACAGCGCCAGGGGAATAACTCCCTTATGAGAGATGTGCCAAAGATACGGATAGCTGGAGCCCCCTGGTGAAGTAATGTTAATACAACGTCAATACCACATACTTCTGTGTACTTGGGTCTGGGAGAACTTGTGTAAAGATATCCTTAATAAACTGGATATCAGAGGGTGAGAGGTCCTGCTCGCTGCAGCAAATATGACGAGAAAGCACGTTGGGCACAGTTAATGGGATTATAACTTAATTAATTGTCAAGGGCACATTGAAAATGAACTCTAAGACGTCATTGTCCATGCCGTATATATGTAACATAGCATTTAAACAGAACGCTTCCCATCTCCTGAAGAAGAAATGTACTGCTTTCTTGGTGCTATCCCTGCACTCTGCAGTGAGCATACACATGAATCGGTCTGACAATCCAAGCTGCAGGAGCTGTGTTCTCAGATTATGTAAGGCAATGAATTGATTAATCATGCAGAGGTAGGTTCCCTGAGTCCCAGGCTGAACCAGCAAAATTTTATGTTTAGAAAACCCATATAAGTTCTACTATAATTCCCAACATTTGCGGGAAACCATGGCTACATAGGCCAGTCAGACAGTACGAAAAACCCTGAAGCAGGATCTTTCTGAATTTATTGCAGGACCCGACTGATGAGGCAAAATAGAGCAACAACATAAAATAATATTCCTCCCCCATGTAGCGGGAATGTATCTCTGGCCACTGTGATGCCACATGTCTACGACCAGTGAATGAGCCTGGATGCAAACATATTGATATTCGGTGTTCCATCGAGCCATAATGTCATAAAATAATTTGTGCTCCAACATCCATTCTGTGTTGTCATTGATTTACGTGATGATACAGCAACGTCAAATAAGATTGGGTAAATTATGATAGGATACTTTGAATTGATTGCACCCATGTGACCAACATATGCCACCACCACAGTGTATGAACCTGGAACTGAGCATGCAGATCATGGATATCTGCACAATAACCCTTTAACCCATAGTATGCACCTAGTGTCTATAGGTAGTTGATACCAATAACTGAAGGATGGATAAATTCATGCAAACCCCATCCGCCTCCGTAACTAGAGATGGCATTCGTAATTTTCCATCTTTGAGCACAAGCATCAATCTAAAATATAACTGAAGATTTATTGACCAAAACTACTGGAGCAATGCTGAATATAGTTTGTCCACCATTGTGACTTTGGTGGCCTCAGCTGGTAATAGCATAGGTCTGTAACAATGACTTATATGGCACTTAAGAGGTTACTACTTTGCACGTTGTAAGTTTTGATAATGCAAAGGCCCAATTGCACAGCTGAAACACAGCTGCTATATTGCCAATTACACTTGATGAATAGAAAATTGCTTGATAACAAGGTTGTTACAGGCTTCTATTGATCCCAATCTCTTGCCCCAGGGCGAGTCACAGATAAATTAATAGCTAAAGGTAAAACTGAATAATCAATAAATGTCGTTGGGAACAACTTAAATTTAACTGGATGGATGAGTAACCTCAATTTCTCAAATCTATTTGCGGCTGAAACAGTTGAACATAGCGTTTAGAATATCATCCAGATAAGCCATAACAAGTGTTTTTGAGCTCTGAGCAGTCCCAGCACCGGTTAGTAATTTGGTAGATGACCTGGGAGCTGAAGTAGCCCATTTGCAATGCATTAACTGTTATCATTGCCCCATCCAGATAAATGCCAAATGTCTCCTGGGATCCCTGTGAATGGGACCTGAATAGTGTGCATCTTTGAAATCGATGCATGCCATAAAGATCCTAAGGAAATCAGTTTGTTAGACAGTAACAAAGTTTCATCTACTAAAAAATCTATGTTGCACATGTGAATTAAATCAATTATGAACTGACATCCTCCATCTTACACAATGAACAGGCCATGCCTGCCATAATTCCATGCCTGCCTTGAATGACAACTCTGGCCAGATTCCCGAGCCTGCCTCGAAAAGTGATCCTGGCCATAATACTGAGCCTGCCTCAAAAGACATCACTGGCCATAATACTGGGTCTGCCTTGAAAGGCTACACCGGCCATAATTCTGAGCCTGGCTCGAAAGACAACTGGCCATATTTCCGAGCTTGTTCCGGAAGGCAATCCTGGCCATAATACTGAGCCTACCTTGAAAGACAAGTTTGGCCCCAATTCCAAGCCAAGCTTGGTATACTGTGCAATAATACCCCAATCTCATATTTTCATTTTGGTATATAAGTGATCTGAATCTCAAGTTGTCATAGTCTTTTGTACAAAAACAATTGTAAATATTACCAACTTGTAAATGGTCCACTTACCCCCTGTTTCGGAAGAACCAGACCCACCTACCTCCATGGTTACAGGTGGTCTATGATAAGCTCAACGGCCCCTGATGTGGGTTCTATTCCCATCCTAGATTGGAGAGTAGGAATGGTAGTTTATGTGGATTCCATATTTCCTGAGACCAGTTTGGACCTTGGCCTAAAAGGCTTCTGTCCAGCTTTCAAGCTGCCACCAGTTTCAGTGAACTGCTCACTGAGGCGTGGGGTGTGTCATCGCCGATACGATGAACGTTGGTACCTTGATCAGTCCGCTAGCTTTACCTTCCTCATCCAGGTATACCTGTTGGATAAGTCTTACCTGAAGAGAAGATTCGGCGGCTGGTTTATTTTTCTCCGTCACCTCTGATAGCGCTGTTCACTGCCGGCACTTGTGGCGTGAGGGGAAACTCTGGCCCCTTCCGTGTTTTCTGCCAACGGCTGGAACCAATTCTTCCGGCAGTAACCCCTTCGCTTGCGAGTATTTCCTCACACTCCCCTCCACAGAGAGGGAGAATCGTAGGCAGCCCTGAAAGCAGGTGCTGCCGCAGGCCCCTGAGGATACCTGCGCTTTCATGGCCCCTCCTATGGACCTATATCAGGACTTTTGCTCTGAGTCAGACTGAAACTGATCCTGAATGCTCCCCTCCTCAGAGAGGGAGACATTGTGCAGCCCTGAAACAGGTGCCGCTGCCAGTGGTTCTCCATAATACCCGGGCTGATAACTCCCTCCTACGGAGTATATCATAGTGGAGCACCTCTCCATCAGGTGCTCCATGTGGGTTAGAACGTTCAAAGACGTTACCCATTAAAGGAGAAGATCCTCTCCATCAGGAAACCGCCTGGCCCGACTAATTTGAGTCAACGGGCCTCTTCCCTATGCTCCCCTCCTCAGAGAGGGAGATATAATTAGAGGCTACCCTCCAAGCGGAGTTGCCTAGGTGCTACCGGCACCAGTCTGAAGCTGCTGGCTCCACCTCCAGCTACTCGAAAAGCAAATTTGTCCGCCGCCCGCTGCCCGCACTTCCGCAGTCTCCATAGAGGGTTCCCCGTGGTCCATGTCCGGGATTCCCCAAGGTCATGACTGGGATTCCTTACGGTCCATGACTGGGGTTTCTCGAGGTCCATAAAAGTTCCCCCGCGGCCCGTCCGGACTTCGCCCCGAAATTTAGCAGGAAAACACCGTAAGCAGAGATTCCTGCAAGAGAAAAAGCATAACCTGGGAATAAGTTAAAACTTACCTTCAGGTTTAAACTTACCGCTGGGTGGTGCAGCTCGCTTGCCAGTCCATCGTTGCGCAATGCGGTCTACGTAATGACGTGCATGCGGGCTGACGGTCTTCTTCACGTGGTCACTCACGTGACTCCGAAGTAAAATACAGTAATTAAAACAATGTATTTGAAAGAAAGTTCTAGAAGGAAGCAAGCAAGAATAAACATTGAAACATATGCCCTGAGATTCAAACGGTTTATCCAAGGCTCAACTGTTCGACCAATCATTAACTAACAAGATGACCGTCTCACAACATTATTTATATTATTTACAATGCTCTTGCAGCGATCCAATCAAAATGATGCATGTAGGGTTTGTTTGCAAAACTGCTATACATTTTATCAATTTAGGAGAACACCTGGACCCCTCACCATCCTGCATACCAGTCTGAGCCTAGACTGGCTGGCGCCATCCAAAGCCTGTATATTTCAGCTGACAAGGTTTAAGCAATTCTGACAAGTGCAGGGATCCTCCATTTTATGGTGTATTTAATTTGGCCAGTATTAACCCCATCAGAATGAGTATCACTGACAATTGACTGCCAGTTGCTGCATCTCCATGTAAGATACCAACACTAGGTGAGAGTAGATCACTGTTGAATTGCTCCTCAGTCACAGCACAACTGCTTACAGCGTTGATGATCCTGCCTCCTCCAAGCGTACAAGGGAATCCAACATGAATGGAAAGGAATATGTGAAGTTGAGACATGGTTACCATATTACAGAAAAAAATCTGGAGGTAAGAATTCACAACAGTGTGGTTCAGCAAGGATTCTGTTGTTCTATCACAAGGAAAAATAGCTATTCTGGGAAGTTGCATTAAGGACACAAATGTATATCTTATAACAAGCAAGGTGTCAGAGGTTTTTCTGGTTGCTGAGAATAAGTTAACTTTTAGAGAATCTTGTAACTAATGTCAAGAATATCACAAGAATCTCCCAGTCTCAATCCCTGGCCCTGGGTGAACATACAGATTGATTTTGTGATAAATTAATTATGGAAGAAGTATATGGCTGTTCTAATGGATATCATTACATCCCTATCAACTGTTTCAGGGTTGAAGATGATCATTACTAGGGATCATATTCCAGAAGTACATGTAATAGACAATACAAGCAATTCCATGCATGCTAAATTTGCTAATTCCTTCAGAAGAAAGAGAGGTTCAAATTTGCAATGAACTCCATACTCCCTAGGTTCATATATTTTGACAAAAAGATCAGCTCAGACTGCGGAATGTGAACTGAGTAAGATGAAATGAGATAACATTGAAAACAAATAGTATGTTTAAAATCTTGCTAGCAAAATATAACACATTGTACTACAGGACAGACAGTTGCAGAGTTGCTGATGGAGAAATGAATCATAGCACATTAAATTTGGTGAAGTTAGAGGTAAGGGTGAGTTTATTTTTAAATGTAATCACCATTTCAAAGTAGATAAGGATTTGCCTGTGTAATTAATGTAGTGAAGGAGAACCCAGCTCAAACGACAATGTGTTATCATCAACTATTATGTTCCTGTTCCAAGTGAACAAATAATTCACAATGAGTTATGAAACTCCCAGATGGATTAATTTTGTAAATGTTAGTTATGTGGTAAATGGTTGTTATATTCTAATAGAATTGGTGTCACACTAATTTGACTGTGTACATTTACATCCAAAATAAGGGGTAAGAGATGGTTCATTCTGCAAATACGTTCAATAGTGACCATTGTTCAATCTCTTCAGTGGTGGAATAATAATTTTGGGGCGACACAGTTGGGCATCAGTAGAGTTGCTGTCTTACAGCACCAAAGATCCTGACTACGGGTGCTGTCTGTACATAGTTTGTACATTCTCCCTGTGACCCAGTGTGTTTTTTCTGGGTACGCTGGTTTCCCTCCACACTTCAAAATGTGCAGGTTTGCATGTGCATTTACTTTGGTAAAACTGTAAATTGCCCCTAGTGTATAGGATAGTGCTGGAGTACAGGGTTATCGCTGGTCAGCATGGATTTGGTGGGCCTTTCTGCACTGTATCACCGAGTATAATTTACTTAATGCTGACATGTACTGAACATTGCTTTAAACTCTGTTACTGAGTAGGGCTTTAAGTGCATCTTAGGTTTTGTTCATATTTGCATATAAGCTAAACCTTAATTCAGACTTGATTTAGGAAGTTTGGTTACACACAGACATTGGAAAGTTGGGAGCACATCCAAATATTATTGCAGCTTAATTTGAATATTGCAATAAATTTGCCGTCTGTTTCAGGGAAAGGATTGAGTTTAATGCCAGAAAATGTGCACTCTGCAAAATTAGGAAGAATTCAATATGATTGTTCTTGAAAACTGTTTTCAATCAAGATACCTAATTTATACTTGAAATCCAGGAGCTAACAGCTGAAAGATTTAACATTTTGTTAATGTCACTATCTATTTAATATTTTTACTTTAGTGGCTTGTTTCTACAGCCAATAGAAAAGTGTTGAAAAATAAGCAATGGTGAACATTAGATTTACATACCATGAGTTGGATAAAAGAAAAGAAAAATTTATTGAAGGAACAAAATCTGGTCACCGATTTATTGTCGCTCTTCTTGAAAAATGGTGATTTACGTAATTAATTCCATCAGTTATTTAAAGCATTCAGATATATAAATGCTTCTCAACCAAGATACAATGAGCAGGATTTAGATGTAATTGCCTTTGACTATATTAGAAAGATACAATGCTCCATTTCACTCTGACATACATTGCAGTGCTACTTGTATTCCACAGGTGCAGTCTTGCTGTGAGTTTAATATTAGCAAGGATGTAAAACTAAGACATTAGTATCTGTTGTTTGGGTGCCGTTGAAAGACTGAAATGCCAGCTAATACGTCCACCCACACCTGCCATAAATTGCATCATATGTCATGTTGCTGCAGATGTTACCATGCACAACATCAGTTTAATGATAGTACTGTCATTTTGCATCACAACATTCCAGCTAATGCTATCTCTATGTCCTGCCCGAGTGATCATGCATTAAACAGTTGGAGAAGACCAGTGGCGATGAAAGGTATCATCAATCATCTACTTGTAGATTAGTTAAGCAATGATTTCTTCAGGATATTGTTTTGGTGCCGCAATTTCTTGGTAATTTCTCTATTGTTTCAAGTTGCAGAACTGTACTGGAAGGGGAGCGCAAGATGTAGAAGGACTTTTGGTTGCCTTTAAAATTTATTTGCAAGCAATTTGTTCTGAAATGGAGTACCCATGGTAGAAGGAGAAGGGTATGTGTGGTACAAGCTAATGAAAAGAATAGGGTTGGAGACGATGGGGTGTATAAATTGGATCAACAGGAAGCCATATCTGCCTAGGATGTGAAGTACATGGTGTGAAAACTGTGAGTGAGGTCTGTGGATAAGATCAGTCACCTATTGCAGTCACAGTTGTGAACACAGTGAGGTAATTGTGGGTTTCAACTAACCATCAAGGAGGTCATGATAATGGCTCTTTGTATCTCTGGATTTTTCTTGGATGAAGCTCAAGGTAAATGCCGAATCTCACAGGTCACCAAGTGAGGTCATTGATACCATTGATTCCAAGGGACCTGACCATATTTAATCCTCCTGTGATGGAGAAATACAAGGCAGAAAGTGTATAAAATCTATCTACGGTTACAGGTTTCTCCATAGTGCAAGATCCAAATGACATACTAAGCTTTGTAGTGGTGAGCATCAAATCTACTATGCTCTGGAACATAAAGAGGATTAATTCTCTCAATGGACACCTGTTCAGTTACCTTAGGTACTGCCATATATCAGGGCATTACTACAGATAACGATGGGCATACTTCCTTACACCCCAGCAAATTAAATTCTATACTGACAAAATAAATGATGGAATTCCTTAACATCATCTGAATGCCCCTAAAATGCAATTTTTAAAGTGTCATTGATGTTCCAATGTTGATAAATTTGCACAAACCAGGCATACAAAGAGAACAGTTAGGCTAATGACCAGATAATTTGTTATACTGATGATAAATATTGGCCAGGGATCGAAAAAAACCCGCTGTACTCTGTTAAATCGTGCCAGTGTGATCTGCCACGTCCAGCAGAGAAAGCAAACTGTGATACCTGGTATTCCCTAAATAATGCATTTGAAATACTCTTGAAGTCACAACCTTCTGAGTCACAGCTGTGATGGTGAGCCTCTGCAAGGTCTGATTCAAATACTGTGATAGTGGGCCAAGAAGCTTCCTGCTGCATTTCAGCATTTAGTGTGTTTGGTATTACAGTGTTCAGATATTTTCCTTCACTTTAAATTGTTTGGAAAATTACTTCATTTTGCATTTATTATCAGAGTTTTACAGAAGCAGGAGATGAAAGCTATTTTTTTTATTGTGATAACTGGAATATTATTAACTCCTGTGCACAAAGTTCACTGCTCTTATCAAGAAGAGTTAGGGCAACATAAATTCTAAGTATCCAGCAGCTCATTGTAATATAATGATCTACAACTGGCAAAATATGCACTTCAGCAATGAAGTACCCATTTCCATAAATATGTATCTATATAACCATATGACCATATAACAATTACAGTACAGAAACAGGCCATCTCAGCCCTTCTAGTCGGTGCCGAACACGTATTCTCCCCAAGTCCCATCTACCTGCACTCAGACCATAACCCTCCATTCCTTTCCCGTCCATATAACTATCCAATTTATTTTTAAATGATAAAATCAAACCTGCCTCCACTACCTTCACTGGAAGCTCATTCCACACAGCTACCACTCTCTGAGTAAAGATGTTCCCCCTCATGTTACCCCTAAACTTCTGTCCCTTAATTCTCAAGTTGTCCTCTTGTTTGAATCTTCCCTACTCTCAGTGGGAAAAGCTTATCCACGTCAACTCTGTCTATCCTTCTCATCATTTTAAAGACCTCTATCGTCCCCCCCTTAACCTTCTGCGCTCCAAAGAATAAAAATATATGTATCTATATTTTAAAATAAGTATATTACAGAAACTCTCATCTTGTTTGTTTCTATCTATCTATCTATGTTTGTTATCCCATGCGATCCTGGACCGACACCAAAATGGTACACGAAAGTGCTATCATTTTTGCACCACTTGATTCACCACTGTCCTGTGGTTGTTTTGTATCAGTTTTGTTCAGGTTGATGTCACATTATTGACATTTTTAGATTTACAAAACCCCAATTTAAGAAAAATGTCTCCCCTCTGCTTACAGCTATGATGTCACAATGGGGTTGTAGCCCTGCTCGCAACATTGTTGCTATCCAAGTACCCTGAGTCCTGCTAGCTCTAGCTGGTGCAAATGCATTTTTCTTAAAGTCACAGTACACTGAATGTTTTTTAAACTTTAAAATGAGGGAGGGTGAATGTGGCAAAATGAGCAGCCACTGCACAGTTGGGGGCTATGGGTGAGTGGTGGAATATTGTGTTGGGAGAATGGGTTCCATTGGGGGAACGTGTGAGTGGTGGAATATTGTATTGGGAAATGGGTTGTGTGGGGCTATGGGTGAGTGGTAGAATATTGTGTTGGGTGGAATATAGCCTTGAGGAAATGGTTGTGTTGGGGGGACCAGGCCTCCCATGGGGGCTATGAGTGAGTGGTGGAATATTGTGTTGGGGGAACAGGTTGAATTGGGGGAGCAGGCGTTGTGTGTGACAGAGACCCAATGAGTCCCACTTGGCCTAGTATATTACTAAAATTCTCATATTGTATGTTTGTCTGTCAGTGTGATCCTGAAATTATGCCGAAATGGTACACGGATGCGCTACAATTATTGGCCCACCTTACTCACCATGGTGTATCAAGATTTGTTCAGATTGATGATATATTTTACAAGTTATTCCCATTTTAAACTTTACAAAAAACAATTTGACGAAAATTTCTCCCATCTGCACTGGCAGTTAGCAAAGTATGATGTCACAATGGGATCTAATTTACATAAACTGCCCATCAGCAGTGTTCCACCCTACAATGATATCACAATGGGATCTCAATTACATTTTTTTTAAACTCTGTTTTAAAAAACACAACAGCATTCCACCATTACATCACAATGGGATCTCATTTACATTAACAAAAACACTGTTTTTAAAAACACAGCAGCTTCCACCTCACAATGATGTCAAGGGGGTAGGGAGAGGAGACAGGTTATGGAGGTAGGGTAGGGGAAAGGTGAGGGGGGGAGGAGGGGAGGGGGGAAAGAAGAGGGAAGTTCAAGAGGAGGGGGATGAAGTGCTGGGGATGAGGGGGAATGGAGGAGGATGATAGGGTTAGGAAGAGGGATGATGAGGCGCACTTGGGGAGGGTTGCCGTGACTCATGTCACAAAGGGGATAGACAATAGACAATAGGTGCAGGTGCAGGCTATTCGGCCCTTCGAGTCAGCACTGCCAATCAATGTGATCATAGCTGATCATACCCAATCAGTACCCCGTTCCTGCCTTCTCCCCATATCGCCTGACCCGCTATCTTTAAGAGCCCTATCTAGGTCTGGTGTCATAACGGGAACCCGTCAACCGCTCCTGCGCAGTTGGGGGCTATGGGTGATTGGTGGAATATTACATTTGGCGACCAGCTTACCCATGTGACAAGGACCCATTGGGCCCCACTTGGTCTGGCCCTTTATTAAGCACACTGCACCAAGTGTCCTCACAAGCCAATCCTCACTCTCCATAAGCACAGATATTTTTTTGACATTGCCTGCACTAAATTTGAAAAGCAATATTATATTGCTGGTTTTACACATCAGAGAGGTCGATAAATGTGAATAATAATTATCATTTGGTAAATGTCAGGAGCATTTATATTTTGAGTAAGTCTAAAGCCAATGAAATCAAAACATTTTCACCTGGAACTGACCCATTAGTTTCCATTATACTCAGAAATAAGAGTCACGTAAAGGTTCCATTTGAATTTCATGGGAAGCGTTACAAATGTCTATTAATATCACCTGGCAGAACGAAAGTGCACATTTGTAAATGCATCAATTGCTCTGGCAAGCTGTGGGATATGGGAACAGAATGAAGCATTATCAGAGGAGATGGAAAGTTACTGTTGATGCAGCTTCTCTCCTTTGTAGTTAAAATATGGAATATAACCACTGGATGTAATGGAAACAACTGGCATGAGACATGTCTTTGTAGCTAAATTAAATGATGCATAATAGGTTGAAAGATTAACACTGAAAGTGCCAGATGAAGACCAGCTGAAGGATGATTCCATGAACCATAAACAGTCAAAAAATCTCTAACCTCTAACCATATTGTAATAACAACACAAGATAAAATTACTTTCAACATAAAAACATAAGGGCTGGTCAAGTGTCAAGTCAAGTAGCATCTGTGGAAAGGCACAACAGTTCATGCTGTAGGGAATTTTAGATGGAAGATCTTCAACCAAAAATGTGTCTGGTTTATCTCTCCAAGAATGATAATTGACTGGTTGAGTTCTTGCAGTTTTTTTTTTGTGCTTCTGATTCTAGCATCCACAGTTTTATTTGTTTTCAGATTACTTTCAATACAGATTCCTGACTTCACAACCCCCCCTACCTCCCCCTGTGGTTTCCTCACTGCACCACTAATGCTTTGGGGCTACGAGGGATTAATCCATTCAGAGTCTGGATACTGCAGCTGTCCTACAAATGTGGTGGCTGCACTGTGATCAAGCCACATTCCCCACTTCAAAACAGAGATATTTACAGCACATCAAAATGTTTTAAATAATATTAAAAAAATTAAAAACATAAATTAAAAAGTCATACATTATACTGAGTGATATCTTACAATACTAAAAGTGAATAAGGGGCCGCATGATAAATGTTAAATTAAAAGAAAACATCAGTGACTTTTGACATTTGAAGCAAGGTCCTTTAAACCACTGACATTTAAGGTCAAAGTGAAAAGCGCCCTCACTCAGATGCTGCTCTGATCTCTATCACTGGAACACAAGCCAGGAGAGGCCAATCCTCAGCATCATTGATAACTGCTATGACTTGAACATTGGCAGCCTACTCCTTATAATTATTGCTGGAGGAGGAGGAATGGGAATGGGAATGAGAAGGAAAATGGGAATGGGAATGCAGTTGCTGATGCGGATGCGGATGCGGAAACCCTGCGAGTTATGTTACCCGTCGCAGGTTTAACAACCGGCAACTTTGTGGCTAGTTTCAGGTGTTCTTTTTGTTGCCTCATCTCTCTTTCTTGTTGCTCAATCTCATGTTTCTTCACCAAGGCATCCGCTTTTATTGAAAGAGCAGCTAGATCAGCTTCAACTTCCATTTGAGCAGAAGTCCTTGATGCTGAACTGACTATAGAACCAGATTTATGTCTTGATCTTCGTGTAGATACATTCGAGATACTATCTTGTGGTGTAATTTCCTCTTCCATATCAGCACCTTGTTGCATAGCTCTTTCAACTGTTGAGTGCGTAAGTTGTGGTGTAATTTCAGTTAACCACCCTTCCACCTCTTCCATGAAATCTCCGAATAACTTCACTTATTCTTCCCTCTACTGGGTGTATCTTTCGCGTTCTTCCTGAGGTGGCTGTGAACACAGCAGTACATTTTGTTTCTCTCCAACCTCATGGCAGAGGCTGCATAGTTGAACCAGGTTAGATCGTACTTTCTTCGCGTTTTTATCTGATTCCATGAGATTTTTCTGGTTTTCAATTGATTTGGTAACCTGTTTCCATAATGCGTTTCTCTCCTTCTGGGTTTCTTTCAGGTAGGAAGCTTGGGCCTTATCTGCTTCTTCAAGATACTTTAGCCTCACTCTGCCACCTTGTGGCTCTCCTGACTCTCCTGCTGCATCTTGCTCCATGGATTTAAACAGGGCTTGGAAGATTGCCAAATCTTTTAATTGGACACACAGGGGACTCTTTGGCTTACTTCAGTGATATTGATAAACATTGGTTGAATGTTCTTAAAACATCAGATAAGAAAGCAAAACAAACTGGACTTTCAGAGAACATCCAAAATATCTTCGAAGTTTAGTAATGATCTCAGTTCCCAAATAATGTGTCTTATAGCACCATGACACTGTCCCCATCCATTGTCCTATGTGACTTCAGCCATTCAACTGAAAACCATATTTATGAACTTATTACTAAGTCCAATAACTCCACATGTCACATGGATCTAATCCCCACAACCCTAGTTAAAGCATGCCTGCCTTTTATCATTTCCCTAACCTCCATTATTAACTCCTCTCTGTCCACTGGTATAGTTCCCTCTTCACTGAAAGTTGCCATAATCAGACTAACCTTGAATAAATCATGTTTGACTCTAGTGACCAAAAGAACTACCAGCCTGTTTCCAACACCATTCATTTCCAAAATTCTTGAGAGGGTAGTTTCATCTCAACCACAGACCTAACTTGAAAACAATAATATCTTTGAACAATTCCAATCTGGCTTCCGCCCCAAACATAGCACCGAAACATCCCTGGTTAAGATTACCTACGACCTCCTCCGTGCAGCTGATTCCGATCTACTCTCCATCCTTTTCTCATTGACCTCACCGCAGCTTTTGATACCATATCCCATCAGATCCTCATGGATCGTCTGGCTAGCATTGGAGTCTGTGGCACTGTGCATCAGTGGTTTGCCTCCTACCTTGCAGATAGGATACATTTTATACAGATTCAGAATTAACGGTCAGAAAGGTCCATAGTTCACCACGGAGTTCCACAGGTTTCAGTATTGGGGCCACTCCTGTTCATTATCTACCTCCTCCCTCTTGGCAACATTTTTCGGCACCATGGTATTAATTTTCATTATTATGTTGATCATACACAGCTTTATGTGTCCACCATGCCCACTTCTACTGCCCCCTCCAGTACTCTCACTGCCTGCCTCCATGATATACAGTTATGGATGACAAACAACTACCTAAAGCTCAACAGTAGTAAAACTGAGCTGCTCCTCATTGGCTTTAAATCTACACTCTCAAAAACCAATATCTGTTCACTCCCCATCGCGGAAGCCATCATAGCAGTCTCCACACAGGTTAAGAGCCTTGGTGTTATCTTGGACAGTACCCTTTCTTTTACAGTCATATAAATCATGTCTCCCGGATTGCCTTTTTCCATCTACGAAACATCTCCAGACTACACCCTGGTTTAACACAACACTCCATTGATGTTCTGGTCAATACTTTGGTCACATCACGCATTGACTACTGCAATGCGATTCTGGCAGACATCCCCAACAAACTTATTAATCGACTTCAACTCATCCAGAACTCTGCAGCATGGATTATCACATGCTCAAAGTCCACTGATCATGTCACACACCTGCTGATTCAATTACACTGCCCCCCTGTGTCACAAAGGTTTAACTTTAAAATTGTATTATTAACATTTAAAGCGCTTCATAACCTTCCCCCAGTTTATCTCACTGACCTCTTTCAGACTTACACCCCTTCCCGCTCCCTGCAGTCACATGCTACTGACACTACCACCCATCAACCTCAGCACAATGGGTGCCAGGGCCTTCTCCCACGCTGCACCTAAACTTTGCGATTCACTACCCCCTCACATCCGCATACTGGACACCATGACAGAATTCAAAACCGCTCTTAAAGCTCATCTTTTTAAACTAGCTCACTCATTTTAACTGCATCTTATTTTATATCAATCTTAACGTGCTATGCTTTGTTGCTTATTGTATGTTTTATTGTTGATGTTTTAATTACTGGTGTTTTATTGCTTATTGTATGTTTATTACTGATATTATGTGATGTGAGGTGACCTTGGGTGTCTTGAAAGGCACCATTAAATAAAATGTATTATTATTATTATCTCAACTCTAAAACAACTCAAGGACAAGCACCTGGATCTCTATTCAGGCTGAACTGGCAAACAAGCTTTTTGGCTACTTTCCAAGCTTAGCAAAACTAGCTTTTTAATCACTTTTCAGAAGCCGTTCGAATTAAAGCGTTCCAGCTTCTGAATTGAGCATTGTATAATAGTTGTTCTACTCGCAATTCCGTGGTAAAGTCTTCAATCTTCAGATAAGTCAGAATAAATCTCAAAGGCTGTCCAGCTGAGATCTATTTTCTTCAGTTCCTATCCCTGGGAACCGGTCTTCAGTTCCTCTTCTGGAACTAATTCTTCTGACCTAATCTATCACCAGAGATCCAACCCAATCTTCTGTTTCTCTTCTTTGGGACTTATTCTACCACCTCTTGTCTGTGAGGTTTTGTTCGACTTGATATAGTGGCAGATTATTATATCATTCAAGGAATTGCTCCCTCTAGCCACTAGGAGAAAACAAGGGGTGAGGAGATAGTGTCCTTTACGCATGGAAGCTCTCCACGCGACATTCAAAGCCTCTCAAAAGATAAATCTTCATAACACAGTCTCTGGATTAATAGTTTCTTTATTGTTGAAGAAAACAGTAAGATATTCATCCAACTTTCTTCTTGATAAGCACATTTTAACCTTAGTCAAACTCCGTATGTCTCCGCATGGATCCGTATGGTCGAAAGATATACCTTCTTACCATGCTTCCTCTGAACTAAGCTAAAAAGCTAACAGCTTCTACGCAAGGATCCCAGTAGCAAACATGCCTACGACTACGTAATAAATCCCACCCGCAAAATTACAGGCAGACAAAATTTAAAGGCAAATGCCATAATTTATGACTCCCAAAATTAAGCCAAATGGCAACTACATGCAGTATGACATGTGATCATTGATATTTCCCCAATTTCAAGGCTTTTGTACCAGTAGGTTGCTCCCAGATTTGAATACAACATAATTTCATCTTCTGTGTAGGAAAGAAATGCAGATGCTGGTGCGTCAGCCTGGGGTGGGGTCTCAACCCGAAGCTTCGCCAATTCCTTCTCTCCAGAGATGTTGCCTGTCCCGTTGAGTTGCTCCAGCATTTTGTGTCTACCATCATTTCATCTTCTTGCAGTATACCATGAATGGAAGAATATGCAAATGCCAAGAAGAGCAGGAGAAGCTGTTTGAAGGTGGGATCTGAACATAAACCACATATTCAGGGTGCAACTATCTCCACCAGGAGATAATGACTGTCATATCTGCAGTTTAGAAAAAAAACATCTTCATTGAAATCTGCCATCAGCTCCAGTCATACCTTAAATCTTAGAGCAGAGAGAGAATCACATTGCCAGCTAGCTACCTACCAGGGGAATATCTCTAATTATCCTGGGAACCTATTCATGATTAGTGAGAAATAAGAACAAAAATGGGCAATTCACAGTCAGATCAGTAGTAATATTTCACTGCTATTTACAATTAAACCTAATGGGAATTAAATTCTGGCTGCACATGCTGAAATAAAATTGTAGTTTAATATAGGTGGAACTGTCAGCATTCATTTGGATTATTCAGTAAAACTGACAGGCGCTTCAAGCAACTGCGCATTTCCAGCTAAATGGAGGAGTCCAGCAGTTTCAGACAGTGATACCCTGTTCCTCCACCAATGAGCCTTTCCAACTGCAATCAGTTCAAATTCATTAACGTGTCAATATTTTATGCACTCTTTTTGCAGTATTAAACATTTAAATCTTTAAGTACTGATGGGAATGATTCTGGGTGCTCAACAGAGTTCAAATCATAAGTAACACTGAGCACCCTCTCTGGTTCCAAAAACCCTCTTTTAGAAGGAAAAATTACCATATTTATTTCTGTTCATTTCCATGAAAATGCACCTTTTATGTTTATCCCATACAGATATTCCAATTCTTTGCAAAATGGTTTCTGCAAAATGATAAAGAAGTAAATTGAATTTCTTGGTTTTTACTTTTGGATGTATGCTTCTTATGTCCATCTTGTAAGAAAATCCACTGCCTATGAGATAATGTCGCTGGATATTTGAGATCCCACGTATATCAAGCCAGTTTGAAGTATTTTTCAAAGAAGTGTCCTGACCAGAAACATCCCTATCAATGTTCTCCATGGATGCTGAGTTACTCCAGTATTCTGTGTCTTTTTATTGGTAAATCAGCATCTAGAGTTCTTTGTTTCTACAGTTTGAAAGTCACATCAGAATGGAGGAAATCAATATTTTGGAGATTGTATAATATTTGTAGGTCCTTTCTTCAAGATTTGCCGAGTGCAGCATCCCTTTATTGCTACAGTAATTAAAATACCTGACTAAAATTGTAACCAACTACATATAGGCTGGGAATAAACTGTGACTTACTCAATATAGGAAGAGGTATCTGAAGGGCTTTCAAATGGTTCTCTTGAATGAAGGAGAACACATTTGAAGTTTAAAAAAATGTTACAGCTATTGTATAAAATGACATGAGTGATTTAACACTTTCATATGTCATACTAATTTTTGATATCCACATAGGTTTTCTCACTGTGTACTGACAATCGCATTGGACCACTGTGTGAGGGTGAGTGTACTGTTTCTCTGATTAGCATTTGCAATGCATATCCATTTTGATAATGTCAGGTTTCACAGAGTCAGACTGAAGTACAATGAGACAAACTGTTTTGTTTTATTATTGTAAAAATACAGTTTATCTGACAGCACAAATTGTGCTGCTTGAAGCTATAGTTATTATCAACCAAAGTAAAACAGTTCTTATAGGCTTCATTGATTAACTCCAAACGTAGATCCTGGTCCTTGATTATCATTCAATGATTCATTGCACTGCGGGAATCAGGTTGAACTGGTTCTTCCTGCTGATTTCTGTGATTGTTGCTCGCAGCCTGTGCAATCTGCATCATCAGGGTGCTTAATATTAATGGTGGGTAGCGCTGCTTAAAGACGGATTCATGGAAGCACCTAGCAGAAATGCCACAAGCTTGGCAATCCAAGTGGTGAGTTGTTAATCTTTAATTATGTTTTGGCTCTCGGAGAAATTGAATGGCGTAACGGGAAAAAAAAAACATGCTGTTACATGATCAAATTACTCGGTAAAGCAATAGGCTGCATCTCTCTGACATTGCAGTGAGAAAATTGGTTAATGTAGATTCTCAGCAGATATTGCCTCTTCCTGACGTCCTTGTAGCTCCTTCAACTGGCTTGTCCAGCTCACTATGACCTCTCACATTCTCACATACTCCCAGAAAAAAACCTCTCCCAGCCCACCCACAACTAATTCCAATTTCTTCCAAGAAAGTTACAAAAAAACCTACAAAAATATTCTCTGGAAGTTAGATGGTAGAAGGTGATTTGATTTAATTTTAACTATTTCTATTGAATGGGAAATCTGAGACCAGGGGCATAGTCTTAAATTTAATGCGCAGCATTTCAGGAAGGTCAAAAAACACCTCTACACTCGATGGATAATAAATGTTTACAATGTGAATCCACAAATAGAGGTTTTAACCCTGAGATGAAAGTTTTTTTATTGCACAAAATAAAGAATGAAGAAAACAGTAGTGTGTATGCTGTTAGACCTCAGTTATAATAGAAATGGCTCAAAGAGTTTAACAGTCAATTGATTGATCAAAGTATTTTATTGTCCAGGCCTATTCCTTTAGTGTAAACGTTACCCCCAAAAAACAACTGTTTTTCAGCAATTGCACTATAAGCAATAAACAGCTATCTAATGAGCAGATAATGATTTATTTTTAAAAAACATGAGTGAGGGCTCCTTGTGTTTTAAATTGTGCTTATATATGCATAATTAAAGCAGGGCAAATGTTAAGTGCGGACCAGCAAAATGGCTATTGCATTTTCAAATCAGTGCGGTATCATAAATTACAACATTGTCCACCATGCAAATCATCAGCCATCGAGAAACTGCTGAAACCTTTGCTTTGTTTGCAAGGTGATTGGATCCACACAGCTCGGAAGTGATTGCTGAATGACTGACCTTCCAGCCTCCTGTCTGATTATAACCTCAAAGCATGGAGTTTAATCTCTTGTTTGTGCTTACTAGGTAGTTTCTCCTATCGGTGAGCCAATCTCTACCGAGAACCTTTTGGTTTGCCTGAATTTCTCAATCTCATGAGGTTCCTAAAAGTAACAGATCTCTGTCTTGCTGTGATACATGGGGCTGGGGAGGTCTGATATAGCATCTGCGATTGGCAGCAAGCACAGGTTCTCATTGGGGATGATCATGGGAGCAAGACAGTGCTGACATATTGGTCTCAGTAGGGAGAATCTTTATGCATCCTAAAAGAGGACGAAGATAGGTGTAGGGTTAATTCAATATATATTTACCTCTCCCAGGTGATTTCCAAGGAAACCCTTGGTGATGTTTCTCAGCTGTGTACTTATTTGTAGTTAGGATGGATGTTATCCACTCCCACTACCAAAAGAGACACACTCAAGAATAATGTTTTAAATATTACCCTGCCTGTTGCCCAGTAGGGCTAAACTTTCATGTGATCAGAAGTCTCACACCATCCCTAACTTTCAGAAGCTCAGCAGATTCATTGGTAAACATATTTCAGCTACATCCCATTTTCAGAGTCACAGACATGGACCAAGCAGCCCAATATCTCAATGCTCCATGTACTTCCAGCTGTCTTAATCCCAATGCAGCTACAAACTCCCTTACCAACATTGTAGAAATTAGCATAGAAGCAATTTTGAAAACATATGTTGCAACAAAACTATTAAAAAATGGGCACCACACAACAAAACCAGGCCTCAAAATCTATATTATTTGTGTTTTCCATTTTTGACTGTGTTTGGTTTTCAGTCTTCCATTCCTTGTGACTTCAACATTTCAGTAAATTCATTGGAATTACAGCCAATGATCCAATCACAAATTCTGCTAAACAACCACTCTGAGCAAGAAATAATCAGATTTTGCAAATACGCTAACTCACCATATAAAACGTGCTGAAGGAACTCAGCAGGCCAAGATGCATTGATGAAGGGAATTAACAGAAAAGGTCTCAGATCAGGATGCTTCTTCTGACTAATTGTCCTGACCCAAACCATTGTCTGTCCAGACCCCTTCCACAGATGCTGCCAGACCTGCTGAGTTCCTTTACTTTGTGTTTGGGTCAGGATTCCAGTATCTGTAGTTCCTTGTGTTTCCATATAGAAGAGGCTACCACCCAGCTTCTATTTTGATTCTTTATCTGCAAAAGGCTTTACTTTATCCTGTGAGAATCTGTGAACTGGCCACATTTTTGCTAGGTTCGATGTTGTTCCCTTTTGTAAATGGGTCGATTGTAATCATGTACTTGTCATTCCGCTGACTGGTTAGCACCAAACAAAAGCTTTTCACTATATTTTGGTACACGTGACAATAAACTAAACTCAAACTGAAATTCATAAGTAATTCATGGAATGATGGAGAGTCTGTACATAGAGCCTGTCGATATAGAATTTGTTCTTCAATTTTACACATGTTACTGCATATCTATTTACAATGACCATTTTCATATCCTCTATAATAGAATGATTTTGAATATATAATGAAACAGCTGGATCAATGCATTTTCTTGCTCTATTACTGTGCTCACAACCATCTTCATCTGAAGATGTTTTGAAATATATCCCCCTCTCTGTTTTCTCCACTGGCAGACAATTCAGCTCAAAGCATTTTGAGATAATGATCACAGCTTGGTCATGCACAAGATTTCCAGCTGCAGTCTTTCTGGCAAATCCTGTGCTATCATTAAGATCTCATTTGCATATGATTTTACCTGGAAGACCATAATTTCTCTTCAGCTGTACAAGGCTGATGAGGTACAGCCAGCTGGGTGTATCCAAGATCCAAATGTTATCATGATTTCTTCCAGCAAAAGGTCGTTTTAACAAATATAACCTAAAGTTTCCCTCTTTGAATTTTTACTCCAATTTTACTCCAATATAACAATGCCAGTCATCAGAAAAAAGCATATTGCTTCCATTTAGTTGCCAAACATTGCATTGTCGTTACTGGCTATCCATTCAGTTGCCTTGGGCATAAGCTAATACAATCTCTCTGCAATCGTCCTCATTTTTTCTATCTCCCTCTGTCCTCTTTTGTAATATTCCTTAATCTCTTTCACAAAGCTTGTGATTACCTGTATTAATCCATATGTTACTGCATGTCAGACTTTGTTTGATGAGCACTTCGGAATTATATTTTTTCTTATTATAAATGCTGTAGAAATACTAATTATTGTTCATTGATTTGCCTGTTTTCCATAATTTTATTTGAATATCGACACTTATCAGTATTGTATTTATCAGTATTCCAAAATAGGCAATTGCTGGTTGAGTAATTTTTGTACATCTGCAGTGTAATTCATAGGATCATTCTTTGCTGTAACAACAGGAGATTCAGTAATGGGCCCTTCACTGCAAACTTCCAAAGTGCCAGAAGCTCATCTCAATAAAGAATAGACAATAGACAATAGGTGCAGGAGTAGGACATTCAGTCCTTCGTGCCAGCACTGTCATTCACTGTGATCATGGCTGATCATTCACAATCAGTACGCTGTGTAGTGGCAGACTATTATATTGTTCAAGAGATTGCTCCCTCTAGCCACTTAGGAGACAACATGGGGTTAGGTGAATGCCCTAACCTGTCTTCACTACACCTCGTTCCTGCTTTCTTCCCATATACCTTGACTGCGCTATCTTTAAGAGCTCTATATAACTCTCTCTTGAAAGCACACAAAGAATTGGCCTTCACTGCCTTCTGAGACAGAGAATTCCACAGATTCCGGTAGGCGGCGCGGCTCTGGCCAGCAGCGGCCTCTGCAGCCTGTCCGCGTTTTTATTATTTTTGTCTGTGTTTTTATGTAGTGTTTGTTATTTTATGTTGGGGTGTGTGTGTGGGCATGTGGGGGGGGGTGGGTGGGAGGGGGGGGAAAACTTTTTGAATCTCTCTCCCTGCACTGAGACCCGACCTTTTCCTCGTCGTCGGGTCTCAGTCGTCATTGAGGCCGTAACGAGGAGCGGCCTCCAACAGGAAGAGACCGGGTGACTCAGGTGTCGACTCACCTCACCGTCGCGGAGCTGGCCGGGTCCGGAGCGGTGGAGGAGCGCTGCTGCTGCTGGTGCTGTTGCTGCTGCTGCTGCTGCTGCTGCTGCCGGAGAGTCGGAGGCTCTCTACAGGTCTGTGGACGACGGCGCCCACGGCCCCCTGGGGGGAGACCACTTTTCGGGGCTTCTGCGGCGGCGACTTCTCCCGCCCGAGTTGCGGGGTCGAAGAGCTCCTGGAGCGGGGCCTGACACCGCTGCCCTGCGCGGCTGGAATGGCCGTGGACTTTGCAAGCGCACACCGAGGGCTCTAACACCAAGACCCGGTGTGCGACCTCGCACCACCCGGCGTGGCTTTAATGGCCGCGGGACAATCGCCATCGCCAGCCGGGGGCTATGACTTTGACTCTGACATCGGGGGGGGGGGGAGAGAGTGCAGTGGAGAGATACGTTTATTTGGCCTCCATCACAGTTATGTGATGGATGTTTATGTTAAATGTAATTATGTTGTGTCTGGGGTCTATTTGTGTGTTATGTATGGCTGCAGAAACGGCATTTCGTTTGGACCTCCAGGGGTCCAAATGACAAATAAATTGATTCTGATTCTGATTCTGATTCACAACTCTCTGGGTGAAAAGGTTTTTCCTCATTTTTGTTCTAAATGGCCTATCCCTTATTCTTAAACTGTGGCCCTGGTTCTGGACTCCCCCAACATAAGGAACATGTATCCTGCCTCAAGCATGTCCAATCCGTTAATAATCTTATATGTTTCAATAAGATCTCCTCTCATCCTTCTAAATTCCAGTGTATACAAGCCCAGTCACTCCATTCTTTCAACATATGACAGCCCTGCCATCCCGGGAATTATTCTTGTGAATCTACGCTGCACTCCCTCAATAGCAAGAATGTCCTTCCTCAAATTTGGAGACCAAAACTGCACACAATACCCCAGGTGTGGTTTCACAAGGGCCCTGTATAACTGCAGAAGGACCTATTTGCTCCTATGCTCAACTGCTCTTGTTATGAAGAACAACATGCCATTAGCTTTCTTCACTGCCTGCTGTACCTGCATGCTTACTTTCAGTGACTGATGAACAAGGACACCCAGATCTCATTGTACTTCTCCTTTTCCTAACTTGACACCATTCAGATAATAATCTGTCTTCCTGTTCCTGCCACCAAAGTGGATAGCCTCACATGTATCCACATTAAAGTTCATCTGCCATGCATCTGCCCACTCACCCAATCTGTCCAAGTTGCTCTGCATCCTCATAGCACCCTCCTCACAATTCACACTGCCACCCAGCTATGTGTCATTTGCAAATTTGCTAATGTTACTTTTAATCCCTTCATCTAAATCATTAATCTATATATATTACTAAAACTCTGTTCTTGACCGGTTTTGGCTTACTGTGCTGCGGTTTCCAAGAGTACGCCGCCACCTACGACTGTCATTTTTGGCCACCTCGCTCAGAGGCCCCCTCCGCCGCTTGTGTGCCGAGTATTTTTCCCGTTGATGAAAATTGACAGAGATATATTAGTGTTTTTCCAACATTCCCCATTCTCTCTGCTGCCCCTGCTGGAGGGAGGGGGAGCGACTATAAAACCAGGAAGTGGTGTGCCTCAATCAGTCTCTGCAAGTGGTGTGCCTCAATCAGTCTCTGCAAGTGGTGTGCCTCAATCAGAGCTTTGAATGACACTGACAAATGTCTACAGCATTGTGAGTACCCTTAATTTGGTTTGAAAATGAAAATATGGTTAGAGGTAAAAAAAAGCACGTGCCTGCCAATAGTTTGTTGGGTTTTGGTTGAAGCAAAAAGGCACTCTCTTTCCCCCCCCCCTCTCCTCTTCCCCCCCCCCCCTCTCCTCTCCCCCCCCCCCCCTCTCCTCTTCCCCCCCCTCCTCCTCCTCTCCTCTCTCCCCCCCCTCTCTCTCCTCTCCTCCCCCCCCCTCCCTCTCCTCTCCCTCCATCTCCTCCTCTCTCTCCTCCCCCCTCTCCTCTCCCTCCTCTCCTCTCCCCCCTCCTCCCTCCTCTCCTCTACCCCCCCCTCCTCCTCCTCTCCTCTCTCCCCTCTCCTCTCTCTCCTCCCTCTCCTCTCCCCCCCCCCCCCCTCTCCCCCCCCCCCCCCCCTCTCATCCCCCACACGTTGGGGGAACAGACCCAACGGGTCTGCACTTGGTCTAGTGTATATTGTAAATAGCTGCGGTCCCAGCACCGAGCCTTGCGGCACCCCACTAGTCACTGCCTGCCATTCTGAAAGAGACCCGTTAATCCCACCTCTTTTTTTCCTGTCGGCCAACTAATTTTCCAACTATGTAAGTACCCTACTGCCAATGCCACTAATGTTGCCCATTAATCTCCTATTTGGGACCTTATTAAAGGATTTCTGAAAGGGCAGTGCGCTACATCCACTGGCTCACTCTTGTCCATTTTCCTTGTTACATCTCAAAAATTCCAGAAGATTAGTCAAGCATTCGTAAATCCATGCAGACGCAGACCGATCCCGTTAGGGCTATCCAAATGTGCTGCTATTTCATCTTTTATAATTAACTCCAGCATCTTCCCCATAATCGATGTCAGGTTAACTGGTCTATAACTCACGATCTATGAATCTATGACTCATTAGGAGTGCTATTGGTAGTTCTCATAGAAAACATGCTATTAGGAGTGCTCATAGATAACATGTTTCTTCTATTCTTGAGGGAGAGCAACCCAAAGCTTTTGGAGATATGTGAAATCTAGACGGAGAGACAACACTGGTGTCCAGATGCTTAAAATGAACAACTGTCTGATCACTGAGGACTGTGCGAAAGCAGAAGCTCTTGCAAACCAATTTCAACACATTTTCACCTAGGAAGATACGGAGCCTTCATCATTTCCAGATCTACCACCCAGCCCGTATGCTATTAAAATTGAGGTTGATGGTGTCAAGAAGTTATTGCTCAACATCAATACACCAAAAGCTATTGGGCCAGACCAGATAAAGAAAGGGAAGAACCGCTTTCGGTCGGCTCCTCCATGGAGAGGCGACTTTTTCCATGTTGCCTCCCTCGCGGCCTAACCACATGGATTGGAGCGGCCTTTCCCGGAGTCGGGCCCGGAGCATTGGCAGCAGGCGCCGCGCGGACTTTCCACCGCGGAGCGGGCGAATCCTTGCTGGGGGTCACCAGAGAGGAGTGCTCCGATCGCTGGCCAGGTGGCTTTGGCATCATGGCGGCTGTGGTCTGCGGAGCTTCTAGCCGCGGGCGTGGCGTGGACTTGCCGGCCGGAGCCTGAGATCCCTTGCCGGGGATCACCGGAGAAGAGCTCCGGCCAGCGGCCTGTGGCATCCTGAAGCCACGGTCTCTGGTAGGGAAATGCCGATTTGGGACCTCCAAGCCATGGAGTGTGTTCGACCATCCCTATGTCGGAGTTTTGATCATCCCGATGAGAGGGTCTGCACATCAGGCCATCCGTAGCAGCGACTACGGAGGATTTATGGCCCCGACCATGGGTGATCAATGGAGGACTGACTGAACTTTGTTGCCTTCCACCACAATGAAGAATGCTGTGGTGGATAGAAACATAGAAACATAGAAAATAGGTGCAGGAGTAGGCCATTCAGTCCTTCGAGCCTGCACCGCCATTCAATATGATCATGGCTGATCATCCAACTCAATATCTTGTACCTGCCTTCTCTCCATACCCCCTGATCCCTCTAGGTACAAGGGCCACATCTAACTCCCTCTTAAATATCGCCAATGAACTGGCCTCAACTACCTTCTGTGGCAGAGAATTCCAGAGATACACCACTCTCTGTGTGAAAAACAAAATTCTCATCTCGGTCCAAAAAGATTTCCCCCTTATCCTTAAACTGTGACCCCTTGTTCTGGGCTTCCCCAACATGGGGAACAATCTTCCAGCATCTAGCCTGTCCAACCTCTTAAGAATTTTGTAAGTTTCTATAAGATCCCCCTCAATCTTCTAAATTGTGTTTGTGTTAAATCTTATTGTGTATTTTGTGTTTTTTTTAAGTGTATCACTGCTGGCAAATTCATTTCACTGCACCTTCGGGTGCATGTGACAAATAAAATTGACTTTGACTTTTGAAAATCAAGCCCTCAAGATCGCAGCCGAAGAAATGGCTCCAGTTTTGCAGTTCATTTTCCAACAGTCGCTTGACTCGCATGATGTTCTGCTGGATTGGAAAAAGGCTACATCACTCCACTCTTTAAGAAGAGTTTAACCACCAACCCGGCGAATTATCGTCTTGTTTCATTAACAAGCACTTGTTTTATATGTTTTCCCTGTGACCGCATGGGTTTTCTCCGGTTGCTCTGGTTTCCTTCCACATTCCAAAGACGTGCTAATTGTCCCGAGTCTGTAGGATAGAACTAGTGCACAAGGTGATTGCTGGTCACCACTCGTTGGGCCAAAAGACCTGTTTCCATGCTGTATCTCTAAACTAAACGAAACTAATCAGTGTAGTACACAACTCTAGTGATATCTGTAGTTGGTGGTGTTCCCATGCATCTGATGCCTTTAACATTTTTGGTGGTAGAGTTCAAAGTTTTGGAGGTGTTATCCAAGTTGTTTCAACATGTAGCTGCAGTTGTCACATTGGGAGGACAATAAATCAGGGAATAAATGTTTAGATTACCAATGGGTTTAAATTAAATCTGGCTGCTTTGTCTTGGATACAGTTGAGCTACTTGAGTATCCAGGCTCTTAACTTGCTTCTTCTTGATAGTAAAATGGTTTTGGGGTGTCAGGAGGTGAGTAACTTGCCAAAGGATAGCCAGCCTCTAATCTGTTCTTATAACCACAGTTATTGTAGCTGGTCCAGCTGAATTTCTAATTGATAAAAGAGACCATTAAAGTGGTGATGATGTGATGATGCAGTCAGAAACAGGTGAATTGATCATGGGGAGCAAGGACATGGCAGGCCAATTGAATAACTATTTTGGTTCTGTCTTCACTAAGGAAGACATAAGTAATCTGCCGGAAATAGCAGGGGACCGGGGGTCAAATTAGATGGAGGAACTGAGTGAAATCCAGGTTACCCGTGAAGTGGTGTTAGGTAAATTGAATGGATTAAAGGCCGATAAATCCCCAGGGCCAGATAGGTTGCATCCCAGAGTACTTAAGGAAGTAGCGCCAGAAATAGTGGATGCATTAGTGATAATTTTTCAAAACTCTTTAGATTTTGGAGCAGTTCCTGAGGATTGGAGGGTAGCTAATGTGACCCCACTTTTTAAAAAGGGAGGGAGAGAGAAAACGGGGAATTACAGAACAGTTAGTCTAACATCGGTAGTGGGGAAACTGCTAGAATCAGTTATTAAAGATGGGATAGCAGCACATTTGGAAAGTGGTGAACTCATTGGACAAAGTCAGCATGGATTTATGAAAGGTAAATCATGTCTGACGAATCTTATATAATTTTTTGAGGATGTAACTAGTAGAGTGGATAAGGGAGAACCAGTGGATGTGTTATACCTGGACTTTCAGAAGGCTTTTGACAAGGTCCCACATAAGGGATTAGTATACAAACTTAAAGCACACGGTATTGGGGGTTCAGTATTGATGTGGATAGAGAACTGGCTGGCAGCCAGGAAGCAAAAAGTAGGAGTAAACGGGTTCTTTTCGCAATGGCAGGCAGTGACTAGTGGGGTACCGTAAGGCTCAGTGCTGGGACCCCAGCTATTTACAATATATATTAATGATTTGGACGAGGGAATTGAATGCAACATCTCCAAGTTTGCGGATGACACAAAGCTGGGGGGCAGTGTTAGCTGTGAGGAGGATGCTAGGAGGCTGCAAGGTGACTTGGATAGGCTGGGTGAGTGGGCAAATGCATGGCAGATGTAGTATAATGTGGATAAATGTGAGGTTATCCACTTTAGTGGCAAAAACAGGAAAGTAGACTATTATCTGAATGGTGGCCAATTAGGAAAAGGGGAGATGCAACGAGACCTGGGTGTCATGGTACACCAGTCATTGAAAGTAGGCATGCAGGTGCAGCAGGCAGTGAAGAAAGCGAATGGTATGTTAGTATTCATAGCAAAAGGATTTGAGTATAGGAGCAGGGAGGTTCTACTGCAGGTTACACAAAAAAGCTGGAGAAACTCAGCGGGTGCAGCAGCAACTATGGAGCGAAGGAAATAGGCAACGTTTCGGGCCGAAACCCTTCTTCAGGTTGTACTGCAGTTGTACAGGGTCTTGGTGAGACCACACCTGGAGTATTGCGTACAGTTTTGGTCTCCTAATCTGAGGAAATACATTCTTGCCATAGAGGGAGTACAGAGAAGGTTCACCAGACTGATTCCTGGGATGTCAGGACTTACATATGAAGAAAGACTGGATAGACTCGGTTTATACTCGCTAGAATTTAGAAGATTGAGGGGGTGATCTTATGGAAACTTACAAAATTCTTAAGGGGTTGGACAGGCTAGATGCAGGAAGATTGTTCTCAATGTTGGGGAAGTCCAGAACAAGGGGTCACAGTTTAAGGATAAGGGGAAAATCTTTTAGGACCGAGATGAGGATTGATACAAATACATCGATAGATGCTCCTGAACAGTGATGTAACCTGGGGTCATTGGGTGTTTTGGGTCTTTCAACATCAGACACCCTCACCCAGGCGACCCAGCCATGGTTGCTCAGACCACGACTTGTGTTCAGGTGGCATTCGCTCCTCCCCATGGACCTCCTCTCCTGATCCAAAGCCATCTCGAGGCCTTCTCCACTGCCCCTGTGTTTTTCTTGATGGCCCTTCTCCTCGCCATCCTGTTTATGCCCAGTGCACTCAAGGCTTTGTAGAGCGATTGCCTCGATGGGCATACACCTTGCCTTCCAGCCCTGCTTGCGGCAGTCTATGACCAATTCTTCATATTTGGCCATCTTCCTCTCGTGGGCCTCATCCAGACGGTCCTCCCACAGCACTGTCAGTTCCAACAAGACGATGTTTTTGGTCGTCACTGAGGCCAGGAGGATACCTGGCCTCAGGGCGGTCGTGGTAATGTGCTGTGGGAACTTCAGCTGTTTCAACCAGGTCTACGGAAAGCTGATAGTCCTGCGCAGTTGCCAGGATTCCTGATGGATTCCTGGCTGCTGTGGTTCTTGGCAGCTGCACTCCGGCCTTCACAAACGTGATCATCTGGGTGGTGGGGCGTTCTCCTCTGCAGCTGCTGATTCCCATGCTGCTGGCTTCTGCAATAACCATATAACCATATAACCATATAACAATTACAGCACGGAAACAGGCCATCTCGACCCTTCTAGTACGTGCCGAACACACAATCTCCCCTAGTCCCATATACCTGCGCTCAGACCATAACCTTCCATTCCCTTCCCATCCATATAACTATCCAATTTATTTTTAAATGATAAAAACGAACCTGCCTCCACCACCTTCACTGGAAGCTCATTCCACACAGCTACCACTCTCTGAGTAAAGAAGTTCCCCCTCATGTTACCCCTAAACTTCAGTCCCTTAATTCTCAAGTCATGTCCCCTTGTTTGAATCTTCCCTACTCTCAGTGGGAAAAGCTTTTCCACATCAACTCTGTCTATCCCTCTCATCATTTTAAAAACCTCTATCAAGTCCCCCCTTAACCTTCTGCGCTACAAAGAATAAAGCCCTAACTTGTTCAACCTTTCTCTATAACTTAGTTGCTGAAACCCAGGCAACATTCTAGTAAATCTCCTCTGTACTCTCTCTATTTTGTTGACAATGGGTTTGAGAACCTGGTTGTGATGCCATGTGTACCGGCCCTGCCCAAGAGCCTTTGGGCAACAGCTCAGGATGTGTTCCAACGTCCCCTTGCCTGAGCATTGCGGGCAATCTGGAGATCCCGCTTTGCCCCAGATGAAGAGGTTCGATGGGCTGGGCAGGACATCATACACTGCCTGGACCAGGAACTTGATGCGCTGTGGTTCAGCCTGCCAGAGCTCAGTCCAGGTGACTTTTCGGTCCATGGCCTGCTCCCACCTTGTCCAGGCTCCCTGCTGCCCCAATCCAACTGCTCTGGTACACCTCTCCTCCTCCACCTCTGCCCTCACTTCCTCCTGGACCAGCCTGCGCCTCTCCTTCCCCTTGGCCTTGTCAAACTGGGGAGATGGGAAGATTCCCAGGAAAAAAATGTTCACACAGAGAATGATGAATCTCTTGAATTCTCTGCCACAGAAGATAGTTGAGGCCAGTTCATTGGCTATATTTAAGAGGGAGTTAGATGCGGCCCTTGTGGCTAAAGGGATCAGGGGGTATGGAGAGAAGGCAGGTACAGGATACCGAGTTGGATGATCAGCCATGATCATATTTAATGGTGGTGCAGGCTTGAAGGGCCTACTACTGCACCTATTTTCTATGTTTCTATGTTTTCCTAGTGATAGCTATGCCATTGATCATCAAGGGTGACTTTCCATTTGCTGGAGATGGCATTTTGCAATGTAGTTATCACTTTGCACATATCAGTCCATGCCTGAATGGGATGCTTCATTTGTCATTGAGCTTCAAATGGATATAAACAACAATGAGACATTTTTTGACCTTTTGATGGAAAGAAGGTAATTGATAAGGCATTTGAAATGGTTAGGCTGAAATCATTGTCCTATGGATCTCCACCATGTGTCCATCAACAAAACCCACTGCAGTTATTTGCTTAAACTATTTAGATACCACCTACAATCACTTAAACTCAACTACCAGCACCAGGAATGTTAAAGACATCAGATGCATTGGAATAGCTTTGACTGTGATATAGTGGGTTTGGGATTCAACATCCACAATCATCTTCATTTATTGGAGATGGGACTCATGCCTATTGATTTCAGTTTTTCCTGGGCCTGCTTGGTCAAATGTTGACTTGATGTCAAAGAAAGTCACTCTCACATCACCTCCACATCCAACTTCTTGGTCCATGCTTTGAAGAAGCATGTAAAGAGATCCGGAGCTGAGTAATTGAGAACAAATCTATCACCTGCTGAGAGCATATAATTGGCAAATAAGAGACATCTGATAGTATTTTGCTGATGATTGAGAGCAAATCAATTGAGTAATTACCCAGTGGTTCTGTCATTCCTTTTATGAACAGGACACACCTGGTTAACTATCCACATTGTTGGGTAAGAGTTGTGTTGTAACTACTGAGCAGCTTGGCTAGAATCACAACTAGCTTAAGAGTGCAAATATTCAGTATCACAAATGGAACATTCACTGAATCCATTGACTGTGCAGTGAACCGCACTTTCAGTCAGTTTTCATTGACACATGGAGTTTATCAAATTAGTTGAATACTAGCTTCTGTGAAATATAAGATTTCATGTGGAAACTGAGGTGAATTGTCCACTTGGCTCTTCAGGTCAAGCCTAGCACCTACATCACCCTCCTATTTTTTTTTTTGTACTATAGTTTTGTCTTCAATACCATAATCCTAACCAAATGAATCTCCAAATTTCTGGAGCTAGGAGTCAGCACGCCCTTTAACAACGAAAGAATAGACAATAAATATACTCCAAAATAATTCTCAATATGACACACCTGTGTTTTTATGCTGTTGCTATACTCCCTATACACTCACAACTGCGCGGCCAAATTATCTCTGTCTTCAAGATGGCAGCTGTGGCAGAGAAAGGAAATGAACAATGTATGTGAGCAGCCTCGGGGCTTACAACATGTGCCCTTAGAGGCACTAGGTGGTGCTCTGGGTCAGCTGCCAAAGGTGCCCCAGGGCACAGAGGCTGACCGATGGCTGTCGGAGGGATCATGGGCCAATGTTGAGGTGTTGGAGTGGGAGAGTCAGTGCTGTGGGTTGCTGGAAGCCTTGCCGGAAGCCCTTTATATATTGCATGCAATATATTATCACAAGTAAAATTATCACTGAACTTGATGTAAAAAAAACAATTCACTGTACTTAGGCACATGTGCCAATAAAGTACCATTAAACTATTGAACCTCGGTTATTCAATAACAACGTTTTTTTTTGCAGTGAAGTTCTCTCCTGCATAGTGATTGCAGGGATGTGCAACTGGACTTGAGAAAACTGATTTCAAAGGAGAAAAGTATGTCCTCTCCACTCTCTCAGGAATTAACCTGTTGCCCAGGATCTTGAAGACCTGACGATCATGTACTGCTTCAGGTAGTTTGCCATTTGTTAAGTTGTTATACAAGTTATTGGTGAGACCACACGTGTGTGGGGTGTGTGTGGGTGGGTGTGTGGGTGGGTGTGTGTCCCCCAGCTATAGGAATTATGTCATTAAGTTGAAAAGGGTGCAGAAGAGATTCATAAGAATGCTACCAAGACTGGTGGGCATGAGTTATAGGGAGAAGCTGGAGAGGCTAGGACTCTTTTTCTTTGGAGTGCAGAAGGCTGTGAGGTGACCTTATTGAAGTATGCAAAATCAAGAGGAGCACTGATTAAATTAAGAACATGGTCTATTCCCCAGGGTAGAGGATTCAAAAACTAGAGTGCATAGCCTTAAGGTGAAATCTCAGGGTGACTTTCTAACTTGGAAGATAGCCAGAACAAATACAATTTTAACTTTCAAAATACATTTGGACAGATATATGGATAGGAAGGGTTTAGAGTGATATAGGCCAAATGCAAGGAAATGGGTATTCCCCAGAATGTTAATATGGTCAGCAGAGACAAGTTGAAGTAAAGAGTGTTTCTATATTGTGCAGCTCTATGTCTCTATAACGCTGGCACAATTAAATGCATTACAATAGTCAGAATTGTGATCTGAGTTATTTGGGTGTCAAATGTAAGGCATTTGATAAGGTTCTGCATGGCATGGGATTGCCATGCAGAAAATAGATTGCATGGGATCCACAAAGAGCTAGCCAACTGGATAGAGAATTTGTTTCAAGGAAGGTGACAGAGGATGATGATGGAAAGTTATTTTTCAAACTGGAGACATGAGACTAGTGGTGTGCCTCGGGGGTTATTGCTGGGCCCCTTGCTGTTTGTGATTTATATCAAAGGTTTGGATGAGAATGTACAAAGCATGATTAATAAGTTTGCAGATGTCATGAGAGTTGGTGGCATTTTAGGTAGTGATGATGGTTATCAAAATTTGCAGCAGGGTCTTGATCAGTTGGCCTGGTGGGCTGAGGAATGGTTAATGGATTTTAATACAGATAAGTGCGAGTGTTGGATTTTGGGAAGGCAAACCAGGACAGGACCGTCACAGTGAATGGTGGGGGTCTGAGGAGTGCTGTAGAGTAGAGTTCCTTGAAAGTGGTGTCATACTATAGATGGTTAAGAGGATTTTCAGCACATGTGTCTTTATAAGTCAGAGTATTGAATAAAAAACATTGATCAGGCCACATTTGGAATGCTGTGTTCAGTTTTGGTCACCCTGTAATAGGAAATATATTTATGTTCAAAAGCCAGCAGAGAACACTTACAACAATGTTGCCAAGAATCAAGGGCCTGAGCAATAAGAAAAGGTTGAGCTGGCTTACACTTTATTCCTTGGAATAAATGCAGGAAAATGAGGGGTGAGGACGATGATAGAGGTGTATAAGATCATGAAGGGAATTGATACGATAAATGCACAATTCCTTTCACCCAGAGTAGGGGAATCAAGAAGCAGAGGACATGGGTTTAAGGTGAAAGGGGAAAGATTTAGTAGAAACATGAGGGGTGACATTTTCACAGAAATGTTGGTGGGTATATGTAATGAGCTGCCATGGCGGCACAGTGGCACAGCGGTAGGGACTCAAATAGCAAAAGGTAGTAGACAGAATGGGAGGCAGGAAGCAGAAATGGGAAGCACTCGGACACAAGAGGAGAAAGAAAATAAAGGAAATAAACAGAGAATAAGAGACGGGGGTTTTCTTAAATGTGCATATTTTAATGCTAGGAGCATTGTAAGAAAGGTGGATGAGCTTAGAGTCTGGATAGACACCTGGAAGTATGATGTTGTGGCGATCAGTGAAACATGGTTGCAGGAGGGCTGTGATTGGAAACTAAATATTCCAGGATTTCGTTGCTTCAGGTGTGATAGAATTGGAGGGGCAAGAGGTGGAGGTGTTGCATTGCTAGTCAGGGAAGATATTACAGCAGTGCTTTGGCAGGATAGATTGGAGGGCTCATCTAGGGAGGCTATTTGGGTGGAATTGAGAAGTGGGAAAGGTGTAGCAACACTTATAGGGGTGTATTATAGACCGCCAAACGGGGAACGAGAATTGGAAGAGCAAATATGTAAGGAGATAGCAGAGATTAGTAGTAAGCACAAGGTAGTGATTGTGGGAGATTTCAACTTTCCACACATAGACTGGGAAACACATTCTGTAAATGGGCTGGATGGGTTGGAGTTTGTAAAATGTGTGCAGGATAGTTTTTTGCAGCAATACATAGAGGTACCTACTAGAGGAGGGGCAGTGCTGGACCTCCTGTTAGGAAATGAGACTGGACAGGTGGCGGAGGTATGCGTTGGGGAGCACTTCGGGTCCAGTGATCACAATACCATTAGTTTCAATATAATTATGGAGAGGGTCAGAACTGGACCTAGGGTTGAGATTTTTGATTGGAGAAAGGCTAACTTTGATGCGATGCGAGATGATTTAAAAGGAATGAACTGGGACATTGTGTTTTATGGGAAAGATGTAGAAGAGAAATGGAGGACATTTAAAGGGGAAATTTTAAGAATACAGAATCTTTATGTTCCTGTTCGGTTGAAAGGAAACAGTAAAAATTGGAAAGAGCCCTGGTTTTCAAGGGAAATTGGACATCTTGTTCGGAAAAAGAGGGAGATCTACAATAATTATAGGCCGTATGAAGTAAATGAGGTGCTTGAGGAGTATAAGGAATGTAAAAAGAATCTTAAGAAAGAAATTAGAAAAGCTAAAAGAAGATATGAGGTTGCTTTGGCAAGTAAGGTGAAAATCAATCCAAAGGGTTTCTACAGCTATATTAATAGCAAAAGGATAAGGAGGGATAAAATTGGTCCATTGGAGAGACAGAGTGGACAGCTATCTGCAGAGCCAAAAGAGATGGGGGAGATATTGAACAATTTTTTTTCTTCAGTATTCACCAAGGAGAAGGATATTGAATTATGTGAGGTAAGGGAAACTAGTAGAGCAGCTATGGATACTATGAGGTTCAAAGTAAAAGAAGTACTGACACTTTTGAAAAATATAAAAGTGGGTAAGTCTCCAGGTCCTGACAGGATATTCCCTAGGACATTGAGGGAAGTTAGTGTAGAAATAGCCGGGGCTATGACAGAAATATTTCAAACGTCATTAGAAACGGGAATAGTCCCCAAGGATTGGCGTACTGCGCATGTTGTTCCATTGTTTAAAAAGGGTTCCAAGAGTAAACCTAGCAATTATAGACCTGTTAGTTTGACTTCAGTGGTGGGCAAATTAATGGAAAAGATACTTAGAGATAATATATATAAGCATCTAGATAAACAGGGTCTGATTAGGAACAGTCAACATGGATTTGTGCCTGGAAGGTCATGTTTGACTAATCTTCTTGAATTTTTTGAAGAGGTTACTAGGGAAATTGACGAGGGTAAAGCAGTGGATGTTGTCTATATGGACCTTAGTAAGGCCTTTGACAAGGTTCCTCATGGAAGGTTGGTTAAGAAGGTTCAACTGTTGGGTATAAATGCAGGAATAGCAAGATGGATTCAACAGTGGCTGAATGGGAGAAGCCAGAGGGTAATGGTGGATGGCTGTTTATCGGGTTGGAGGCGGGTGACTAGTGGGGTGCCTCAGGGATCTGTGTTGGGTCCTTTGTTGTTTGTCATGTAGATCAATGATCTGGATGAAGGTGTGGTAAATTGGATTAGTAAGTATGCAGATGATACCAAGATAGGGGGTGTTGTGGGTAATGAACAGGATTTCCAAAGTCTACAGAGTGATTTAGGCCATTTGGAAAAATGGGCTGAAAGATGGCAGATGGAGTTTAATGCTGATAAATCTGAGGTGCTACACCTTGGCAGGACAAATCAAAATAGGACGTACATGGTAAATGATAGGGAATTGAAGAATACAGTTGAACAGAGGGATCTGGGAATAACCGTGCATAGTTCCTTGAAGGTGGAATCTCATATAGATAGGGTGGTAAAGAAAGCTTTTGGTATGCTATCCTTTATAAATCAGAGCATTGAGTATAGAAGCTGGGATGTAATGTTAAAATTGTACAAGGCATTGGTGAGACCAAATCTGGAATATGGTGTACAATTTTGGTCGCCCAAATTTATCGGAAGGATGTCAACAAAATAGAGAGAGTACAGAGGAGATTTACTAGAATATTGCCTGGGTTTCAACAACTAAGTTACAGAGATAGGTTGAATAAGTTAGGTCTTTATTCTCTGGAGCGCAGAAGGTTAAGGGGGGACTTGATAGAGGTCTTTAAAATGATGAGAGGGATAGACAGAGTTGATGTGGACAAGCTTTTCCCTTTGAGAATAGGGAAGATTCAAACAAGAGGATATTGCTTCAGAATTAAGGGACAGAAGTTTAGGGGTAATATGAGGGGAACTTCTTTACGCAGAGAGTGGTGGCGGTGTGGAATGAGCTCCCAGTGGAAGTGGTGGAGGCAGGTTCATTGGTATCATTTAAAAATAAATTGGATAGGCATATGGATGAGAAGGAATGGAGGGTTATGGTACGAGTGCAGGCAGGTGGGACTAAGGGGAAAAAAATTTGTTCGGCATGGACTTGTAGGGCCGAGATGGCCTGTTTCCGTGCTGTAATTGTTATATGTTATATGTTATATGTTATATGGTAGAGTTGCTGCCTTACAGCGCCAGAGACCCGTGTTTGATCCTGACTATGGGTGCTGTCTGTATGGAATTTGTACATTCTCCCTGTGACCACGTGAGTTTTCTCCGAGATCTTTGGTTTCCTCCCATACTCCAAAGACGTACAGGTTAGGTTCATTGGCTTGGTATGTGATAATTGTCCCTAGTGTGTGTAGGATAGTTAATGTATGGTGATGTTTGGTCTGTGCGGACTCAGTGGGCTGAAGGGCCTTTTTCCATACCGTATCTCTAAACTAAACTAAACATAAGCAGTAGTTGAATTAGGTATTATCACAACATTTAAAATACATTTGGACAGGTACATAGATAGGAAAGGTTTAGAAGGATATGGGCCAAACACATGCAGGTGGGACTAATTTAGATGGGGCATGTTTGGCCGAATCTCCTGAATCCATGCAGTATGACTATGTTTAGGGATTAGACTATGAAAGGATGATTGAAAAGGAAGAATAAAGAAGTGTAATTTTTCACAAAAATTAAATGCATTGCTAAGTTTTTTTACTTTACTTGAATCGCTTGTTATCAATTTCTCATCATGTTTATATTTCAATGTAAATTAGCATGTGGCCCAGGAGCGGTTGGAGCAGGAGGAGCATGTGTTTTTTCTACGGTGTAGACCAGCATCTGCAGTTCCTTCCTACACAATAAACAGGAAATTCATGTCGCTTTGTAAAGTGGGTGATGCTTTGCCCATTCTGAGCTATTTGTGACCATTAACCAACAACACAACATGATATGCATAGTATTAAATATACAACAGTACAATATAGCAATGGGCTCTTTGGCCCACAGTGGTTGTGCCGAACATAATTTGAAGTTAAACTGCTATCATCTGCCTATACATTATCTATATTCCTCTCTTGAATGTTCATGTGCCCATCTAAAAGGCTTTTTGTAAGGTAATTTTAAACATGTACTTTTTAACTGCCCTATGAAATGGCCCACTAAACTGTGAGATTCAAAAATCACAAATGCTCTTGAGACAAATTCAGACAAAAAATTTATTAATTTCATATTCTGCAGAATAGGTGCCTCTCCTCTGATGTCCACTGGAGGCACAAAGAAGATGGAGATGCTTTCTATCTTTATACAGTTCATTTCATTATTATCACATTCTCATCCCTCCCCATTGAGCTTCTTCCAATCATAACATAAAGCCCTGTTTCCCACGAGAACGTCTCGGAACGCCCACCTAACGTCAAAGACACCTCCCATATCATGCATCGCATGTGCATTTAAATTAGGCATCTTGTCATAGTGGGTGTGCGTACATATTCATGTAATCTCATCAAGCATGCGTAGTTGAGCGTGACTTCGTGTCTCTTTCCCCTTCGTTCTAATTTCTTTACTATCTCCTGCTGAAGTCTTTCTCTGTTACTTTTTATCTAGAATTTCTCTCTGTTCTTATATCGTTACTTTCTAATCTACTAGCAGTCTGGTTTCTGCCTTATTTCTTTCTAAGTTATTTTTCTATCCCTAGTCTAAATCAACTATGCCTGTTAACTCTTTCCTCACAACCATTCAGATTGGGGCAATGTGGGACAGATAATTAATAAATTCACAAAGAAATTCAGATTCTTAGGTATCCAAACAGCAAGCGATTGGAAAATCTCAGTGGGTCAGGCAGCATTTTTTGGAGGAATTTTTTAGGCAACATTTCGGCTTGAGACCCTCTTCAGTCAATTAATGCTAGCTTTAAGAGCCACACCCACATCCCATGAATTAATTAAAAGTGAACAGAAAAATAAGGAAAATAATTGGATAAATATTTTAAAGGAGAAAAGCTATGCAATCATTTGCATTGCCTGTTCCGTTCTGACTCACTCCATGGTTTTATGATATGCGCGTATCTGATCAAAGACTGCCAACAGTGCATGAATTACCGAGGAATTATTATCTTATGGCTGAATTATGGTTATTAGCACACTTCTTCTGTGCTAACACTGATTGTCAGTTTATATTTCTTTTTTATGATTGTTTAACTTGGTTATTTATTCTCATAAAGTGTTCCCTCATCTTGGTGACATTTTGCTTGTTCCTCCTGGGTCATTGAACACGAAGAGAAGAAATAAAAAACAAATACATAAATGCCAACAAAACAAAGCCAAAAAATTCAGGTTTAAAAGCTTGTTGCGTTTGTTTCAGTATGATAACTGTTGAATATAAAATATAACCTGGAAACCAGGGAACACTTTGATATAATATCAAGGGGGGGGGCTAGTGTGTGTGCGGTGGTTAGTGTGTGTGATGCCACAGGCCACACCCCCCCCTAATAGATGTCATCCTATATTTCACGTTATTGATGATTCAAGATTAAAAAAAGGCATAAAACGTTTCCCACGTACAGCCTTTTTCAAAGCTGCTGAGTGCCACAATTACATCACAATGGGACATTGCCAATGGTAACCACAGCTTCTCACAGACAACCTTTTTTCCAGGAGCTTCAATGATAGATAGATAAGAAAAATAAATACTTTATTAATCCCCTTTTCAGGGAAATTCAGATGTCCTCGCAGCACACTAATACAAATAGAACGTAACATTAAAGAAGAAATTTAACATATAAACATAAACACATCCCCCCCACAATGGTTCCCACTGTGGGGGAAGGCACAAGTCCAGTCCCCATCCCCTTCTCAACCCATGGTTGGGCCTATTGAGGCCTCTGCAGTGATGCCACAATGCCCTCTCAGTGCACCAATCACAATGGGCTCTCAAGCTGCCGAGTGCCACACCCCCCCCCCCCCCCCCCCCCCCCTGGCACCCCCCCCCTCCCCCCCCCCCCCCCCACCGGGTTTCCCCCCCAACCCCCCCCCCCCCCCCCCCCCCCCCGGGTTATTCACACCCCCCCCCCCCTACCCCGCTCCCTCAATTAGGCAGCCAACATCATCCATAACATACTGGCCACAAACTCATGTCACCATTGCCATCGGGAAGAAGGTACCAGAGCTTGAAAACTGTAATGTCCAGGTTCAGGAACAGTTTCTTCCCTACAGCCAAGCAACCAAGAATGTCATTGTCCCATCTTGGACATATGACAATAAAACACTCTTGACACTTAAAACAATCCCGCCTGGGAGATGCATGATAAAAATTTCAATATAAAAACAAAACCACCTTTTAATACACAAGCTTCCAGTGACGGCACTATGCCCTCCTCCCAACGGTACAGTGAAACAGAATATTCCACCACCTTCCAATAAATTCCAGGGTTGGCCTCATTTAAAAAACAGCTTAATCAGCTCACCAACGCACACCGTTGGGGGAGCAGACCCAATGGGTCTGCACTTGGTCTAGTATACACTAAAAGCTGGAATAACTCAGGTGAGGCAGCATCTCTGGAGAAAAGGAATAGGTGATGTTTTGGATCAAGACCTTTCTTCAGACCATCTGAAGAAGGGTCTTGACCCGTAACGTCGCCTATTCCTTTTTTCCAGAGATTCTGGCTTACCCGCTGAGTTACTCCACTTTTTGTGTATATGAATGAATGAATACGTTTATTGTCATTGCACAATACTATGCAACAAAATTCCATTGCACCTCCTCCGGTTAAAAAATACAAACACGACAACCATTGACACATATGCACACTTATTAGTAAAAATAATAAATAAGTATTCAAAAATAATTTTAAAAGAATGTTGCATTTCTTGAAATTACATTTTGCTTCCCCAGTGTTCTCTGTTGGAAATAAGTTATTTTATCGCACATGGGTAGAAACTATTTTTTAGTCTACCGGTGCGAGCCTTCAGAGACCTGAATCGCCTCCCAGAGGGTAGCAGAGTGAAAAGGTGGTTGGCAGAGTGGGATGTGTCCTGCTTGATGTTTGTGGCCCGGCGCAAGCATCGGGCCCTATATATATCATCCAAGGATGGCAGTTGAGATATCTTCAGATTAATTGTGAAGATGGGTCTACAAAACCTAAACTGGAAAGCATATGAATGTAAAAAAATCAAAACGTATGGTCGGAACAAATGAAAGAAGGAGACAAAGAAATAAAATTCCAATTGAACAAAGCACTTCATATCTATAGGAGTAATAAGTATAATTAATCTTCAGCATATAATTATGGCAATGTTGCCCATAAACTGGCAATGCGGCAGATGGAATTATGTAACAGAATTCAATTGTTAAGTTTGTAACAAACTACTTCTGCAACTGGACCTAAATGAAATAGAGAAGCTGACATGAGATAGATCAAGATGATAGAACTACATGTGAAAGAGCTGACTAACCAAAACAAAAGAAACTGTGGCAGGACCAACTGATAGTACCAATTGACAAAACAACAAACCTAGTTTACTGAATTAGGAGAGGAGCAATCTAATCATTGCAAACTTTGTGACCTCACAGTTGCAATTTAAATTGAAACCTGATGAGTTTTACTTTGAAAATGCAAATATAGTGTATTTTCTATTTGCACAGATTTTCCACAAAACATAAAATGACCATGTTGGTAGTAATATTTGCTGGGACATTTTACAACACCATTATTTACTCAGCATTGCCCTTCACTGTGATTGACATTGGACAGGATGTACTGGATAAATAAAATAATAGATCATTATGAATGCCTTCTTACAAAATACTGCTTGATTAAAAATGTTGATAGCTTTAGGATTTTGGATAAGGTACATTGAAAACAAAGGATCATCACACGAAAGGCAATATGCACCATTCTGTAGTTCCTCTTGCTGTTCAGCTGGACATATTAATTGGATGTAAAATTGGGAAGAAAGTAGGAGTTAGAGGGTACCAACTCACAAGCTCTTACGGTGTGGGAAGAAAGTGTACCTGGGGAAGGCAACATAGACAGCATTGGATATCAGAATCGAGCCTGGGTCTCTAGGGCTGAGGAAGTAGATCTAAAAGCTGCATCATCGTGTTATCCCCAAGGTGGCAGAGTTTATTAACTCCATCATGAATAGAGCCAATATCTTTCTTTTTTTTGTATTCATTCAAGGGATGTAAGATTTGCAGACTGAGCCAACATTTCAATCCTCACCCTTAGCTGCTCATTGCTGTACTCTTTGAGGAGTGAGTATACCCAATGTGCTGTTGGTGGTGGGGGGGGGGGGGGGTGGGGGGGGGGGGGGGGGGGGGGGGTGGGGAATTCCTGGATTTTGACCCTGTGACAATGAATGAACAGCGATAGATCTCCAATTCAGAATGGTGTGTGATTTGAAGGGTAACCTCATGTAATGGTGTTCCCATGCTTTTGCTGCCTTTGTCCTTTTGTCCAGGGTGGCCATGGTGCTGTTGAAGAAGTCCTCATGAGTTTATGCAGTGCATTCTGTAGATGGTAGCATTGCTGCTCCTGTATGTCAGTGGAGAAGTGAATGAACGGTTGTGGTTGAGGCCTTATAAAGTGAGCTGCTACATCGTATGTGGTTTAGTTTATTTTAGTATATTATTGCCACATGTACTGAGGTACAATTAAAAGATTTTGATTGAATGCTATCCAGTCAAAGAAGAGACAATACATGATTCCAATCAAGCCATCTACAGCAAAGATCTTAGAGCAGAGCAAGATGGGCTACTCCTGCGAAATACAATGGGCTGACGTGTAGTACGCTATGGAGGGGATCCTGGGCATTTTTCCCCGCCCATTTTAGTAACCGGAGCCTACCTGACCCGACTCGCAGTGTAATCAATGTTGCGGGGCAATAGTTTGTGTGTGTGATTATAGGGTTAGATTCATAATTCTGTCAGTTCATACTTCTTGTCAAGAATAAAATTTGATTCTGGTAATTGTCTTTTTTAATGTTTTTTAAATCATTTCTTTTTAAATGGCTCACAAGCAGTGTTTGAGTTGATTTTGTAGTAACCGGAACCAACCCGACTTGCAGGGTAATTGACATTGCGGGGGAAGTTTTTGTGCATGATATAGGGTTAGATTCATGATTCTGTTAGTTCATAATTCTGTTAATTCTTGTTAAGAATAAAATGTTTATAAACACACATACATGAATGTGATATAAATGTATATAATCATATAACACACACAATTCTATTTCTTCTGATCCAATGATGAACTTTATTTCAGACTAGACAAGGGACATTAAATAAGAAACATTGTAAACCTCCCCGCAACTTCACAAACACTAGGCCTTATCCCCCCCCCCCCCCCCCCCCCCCCCCCCCCCCCCCCCCCCCCCCCCCCCCCACCGGCCACTACCTCGCCTGCCCCCCCGCTACAATGTCTTCCCCCCTCCTATGCCCCTCTCCCCGCTGCCCTGGGCCGCGCACTCCCTCTCCCCGGGCCGCGCACTCCCCTCTCCCCGCTGCCCCGGGCCGCACACTCCCTCTCCCTCTCCCCGGGCACACACACACTCCCTCTCCCTCTCCCTCTCCGCGGGCCGCACACTTCCTCTCCCTCTCCCTGGGCCCCACACTCCCTCTCCCCGGGCCCTACACTCCCTCTCCCCGGGCCCCACACTCCCTCTCCCTCTCCCCGGGCCGCACACTCCCTCTCCCACTCTCCCCGGGCCCCACACTCCCTCTCCCCGCTGCGGAAACAAAGATCCGATCTTTGGCCGGAAACAAGATAGCGGAGCAAGATGGCGGAACAATATGGCGGAGACTGGTTGCTAAAATGAGTCCTATAATCAACCATGAATCCGCCCATGAGCATACTACACGTTTGCGTGAGAGAAACCCATCTTGTTCTGCTATAAGATCTTTGATCTACAGTGCACAGATAATGGATAAATAGTATAACATCTAATGCAAGATAAAGTATGATAAAGACCGATTAAAGATAGTTGAAAGGTCTCCAATGTAGCAATGTTACAAAATTTTGAGATTTAAAAAATCAAGTCTGCAATTTATCCCATCAGATAAAGCATAACAATAAGTTTAATTTGACACCAAATTCACTTTCATATCTCAAGTATTAAAAAAGTTATGACCATTTTCATACTCGGAAATTAGTATCTTGTTCCCTATTGATTTTCAATGGACATTACAAAAAAAGCTGTGATCTTGGATAATCAAAAGCCCATTTCTTAAGGAAAGATTAACATTTTTAAATAGCCTAAGTGTCCAAAGATTATTCACAAATAATTCACAATATAACATGATTTTTATATCTAATTTACATTAATTTATAGGCCAAATGGAAGGAATTTAGTGTTCAATTGCTGTAAATAAATGTCCATTTAAATCGGCTTTCTAGTGGGTTCATGTGGAACGCGCTGGTTTAGAACGTTGACATAGCGCTGGATTAGTGCCCTCAAATGCCGAGAAAAATACTGCGGGATATAAAAAGCACAAAATGAGCTACTCGCTATAGATAACTTGATATATAAGGTTATATATATGCCCCATTTAATGTAAAAATAAGGTACATACCTTTAATTGTTTGCTCTATAAAACCCTGGGGCTGCGAGAGGTCGCGGAATGAAACAGTAATTTTAAAACTATTAGAACTATATTATCGAGGCCTATAAAACTAATAATACCTTTTGCGACCGGGTCTTGCAGCGATTTTTCGTTAATGATTTACTAGGCTGAACATGTGCGATTAGTACAGCCTAGTAAAAATCGCGTTTTAAACCCGCCCCCTCCAAACAGCGCCAAAATCGCGGCCATGGCTGAGGGCAGATTCCCAATGACGATTCAGGTAGGTTTTGTAACATACCTATCCAATGAGGTTGATGGGAAGTCAGGACCACATTCTAGCTAAGGACCATTCAGTTGCCTGATAACAGCTGGAAAAAAATGTGGCTGTGCCTGAATCTGGAGGTATGCATTGTCAAACTTGTGTACCTCTTGCCGGATGGGAGAGGGGAGAAGGGGGAATGAATGGGGTGTGACTGGTCCTTGATTATGCTGGTGCCCTTACCTAGGCAGCCTGAGGTGTAGATGGAGTTAATGGAATGGTGAATGGATAGTGTGATTGTCTGGGCTACAACCACAAATCTCTGCAATTTCTTGTGGTCTTCCATGGAGCTGATATGATGCTTTCTACGGTGCATTTCTTGAAATTGGTGAGAATTGTTGGGGATATGCCAAACCCCTGAAGCCTTCTAAGGAAGTAGAGGCATTGGTGTGCTTTTTTGACCATACCTTTGATGTGGCTGGTACAGGACAAATTGTTGGTGATATTTATTCCTAGGAAATTGAAGCTTTCAACCATCTCTAATTTGCTGCCATCAATGTATACAGTATTAATGTGTACACAGCATTGCGTCCATAAGTCGATCACAATTGCCTGGATTAGAGGGTTTCAGCTACAAGGAGAGGCTGAATGGAGTTGGATTGTTTTCTCTGGAGCATCGGAGGTTGAGGGGACGCTTGTTAGAATATATATAAAATTATGAGAGGCATAGATTTGGTAGACAGTCAAAACCTTTTTCCCAGGGTGTACATGTCCTATACTAGAGGGCATGGCTACATGGTGAGAGGGGGAAAGTTTAATGGAGATGTGCAGGGCAAGTTTTTTGCATCGAGGGTGGTGGGTGTCTGGAACAAATTGCCAGGGGTGGTGATAAAGGCAGATACAATAGTGGTATTTACAAAGCTTTTAGATGGGCGCATGAAAGTGCAGGGAAAAGAGGGATATGGATTACATGCAGTCAGCTGAGAGTTCAGCTAGTCATTATGTTCAGCACACACATTATGGGCTGAAAGGATATTTCCTATCCTGTAGTGTTCTATTGGCCTGGAAGAAGTCCTGATGTAGCTTTGCCTGCTTGATTCCTCATTCTGAGGTGTACAAGGTGGTGCTTCTGGTATGGTCTTCTGCATTCTTTATTAAGCAAGGGTTGATCCCCTGGTTAAATGGTGATGAGGGACAGGGAGATACGCCTGGCCACAAACTTGCAGATAATATTTGATTACAATTCTGTTGCTGCTGATGGGCCACAATTTCTCATGGATGCTCGGTCTTGAGCTATTAGTTGTTCTGATGTTCTTCCCATTTAGCATGGCAGTAATTTAATATAAGGATGGAGTTTTGTCTCGACAGGACCATGTAGTGGTAACTCCCATCGATACTGTCGTGGTCAGATGTATCCAAATCTGAGGAAGGACATTATTGCCATAGAGGGAGTGCAGAGACGGTTCACCAGACTGATTCCTGGGATGGCAGGACTGTCTTATGAAGAAAGACTGGATAGACTTGGTTTATACTCTCTAGAATTTAGGAGATTGAGAGGGGATCTTATAGAAACTTACAAAATTCTTAAGGGGTTGGACAGGTTAGATGCAGGAAGATTGTTCCCGATGTTAGGGAAGTCCAGGACAAGGGGTCACAGCTTAAGGATAAGGGGGAAATCCTTTAAAACCAAGATGATAAGAACTTTTTTCACACAGAGAGTGGTGAATCTCTGGAAGTCTCTATCACAGAGGGTAGTTGAGGCCAGTTCATTGGCTGTATTTAAGAGGGAGTTAGGTGTGGCCCTTGTGGCTAAGGGAATCAGGGGGTATGGAGAGAAGGCAGGTACGGGATGCTGAGTTGGATGATCAGCCATGATCATATTGAATGGCGGTGCAGGCTCGAAGGGCCGAATGGTCTACTCCTGCACCTAATTTCTATGTTTCTATCTGTGGCAAATAGATCGTTGGAATGAGATTAAGAAGATTTTGCCCTTTTGTTGGGTTCCTCATTTATCTCTCTTTCTCTCCTTTACTCTCTCCCTTTTTCTTGCTCACTCTCTTTTTCTCTTTCTCTTTCTTACTCAGTGTCTCACTTTTTTCTTTGAAATCTTTTAGGCGGCCATAACTTTCCACTAAATATTATTGATGTTGTTAACTCTATTTTGATTGCCCTGGCTGGGGTGTTAAGTGAATGCAGATTACATTTGTGGATAAAATGTTATCTATCCTGATGCATTGTTGGAAGAATCATTGAGGATAATAACAATCTAATGTCCATTATCTGATTAAAATTATATTAAAAATAAATGCAATTTTTTGCTTAGTTTGTAACTATGCACCTTTTCAGATTCATTTAAATTACACTGATTATCCTTTTAATGGGTCGTGAATGTTTCTATAATCACCAGGAGCTTTTCTTTTCTCTGTGAGATTTGTAGGTTAAGATTGGAAAATAGTTTTAAAAAAAGCTAATTTCACATGAAAAGAGACCTTTATGTTATATTTAGTTCCATCGATTAATACTTATGTTAAAATCTTAGAAACATTAGACTGTAAAAACATCTGAGCAGAAGTTAGTTGCGAGAATTAAAGGTTATTTACAGGCTGATAATATTAAAAAATAACTTACTGTTCAAAATTGAAGACTTATTCCTCCTTTATTGGTTTACTGACGCAGATAACCTATGTTATCTATCTAATTTTAGGGATAAAAGATAGTAGAATAGAGGAAAAATATTCAATAATATCTTGACAGCTGTAAGACTACAAGGGAAGGAATACAGCTGAATTAGGATGCATGCGGCTAAATTTCTAGCCATAAAAAAGAAAGAAAAATCACAGCAAAAGAAGATCCAACTCAATTGGATTAGCATGCTTCTCCTCTGCAGCATAGCTTTAGGCTATCACTAGACTAAGTGGGACCGGTTGGGTCTCTGTCACACAGGAGGCTTGGTACCCCAACGTAATATTCCACCACTCACCCATAGTCCCCAACTGCACAGGCGCAGCTCATTTCCCCTCATCCCTAGCACTCTCTCCACCTCCCCCACCCTCCCTATTTTTCCCCCCTCCTCCTCACCTCCCCAATCCATCCATCACCTCTCTCTTCCTCTCCTTTCCCCTACCCAGCCACTCCCTCCCTCCCTCCAAAACTCCTCTCCCCTCTCTACCCCCCTCTAGCCCTCTAGCCCCCATCTCTGCCGCTCCTCAACCCCCATCCTCCCCTCTATCGCTCCTCACCACCCCCGATGCCCTCCGCTCCCTCTATTCCGCACTCCCTACCTCCCCCACTTCCCCCCCTCTCTATTCCCCCTCCTACCCCATTCTTCCTCTTCACGTTTGCCCTCTTCTGTTCCCTCTCCTCCTCCCTTCCCCAAATCCATCCCTCCCTCTCCTTTCCCTAGCCTTAGTCACTCCCTCCATTCTTCTTCTCCCCTCCTTACTCCCTTCCTCTCCCTCTATCCCCTCATCTACCCCACTCTCTCTCCCCAGGATCTCGAGGTTGCCGCTCCTCTACCTTCTTGTGTGCCCCGGAGGAGCATCAGCCGTCGGCACTCTCAGAGCCGGGGGGGGGGGGGGGGGGGGGGGGGGGGTGTGGGGGCTCGGAGAAAAGATGGGGGAAGAGTCATATAAACATAGAAAAATAGAAAATACATGCAGGAGTAGGCTATTCAGCCCTTCGAGCCTGCACCACCATTCAATATGATCATGGTTGATCATCCAACTCAGTATCCCGTACCTGCCTACTCTCCATACCCCCTGATCCCTCTAGCCACAAGGGTCACATTTAACTCCCTCAAATATAGCCAATGAACTGCCCTCAACTACCTTCTGTGGCAGAGAGCTCCAGAGATTCACCACTCTCTGTGTGAAAAATGTTTTTCTCATCTCGGTTCTAAAGGATTTCACCTCTATTGTTAAGCTGTGACCCCTTGTCCTGGACTTCCCCAAAATCGGGAACAATCTTCCTGCAACTAGCCTGTCCAATCCCTTAAGAATTTTGTAAGTTCCTATAAGATCCCCCCTCAATCTTCTAAATTCTAGCGAGTACAATCCGAGTCTATCCAGTCTTTCTTCATGGGGAAGAGGGGGTATCACGGGGGAGGGGGCAGGGAGTGACGGAGAAGAAACTAATCCGCGCGGCGCTGGAAGTTCAGTAGAAGAGATCGATCCGCAGGCGCGTTTTTTAAGATTTTTAAACCTCGCTAAATTTGACGACATTCAACCGATCAGAACGAAAATTGGTGGACTCGGTGCATAGGAAGACAGTGAGTGAACTGGCAAAAAATTGTGCTATCGCAAACTGTTTTTGCGCAAATAGGATGACTGCCAAACTGGAAGATAACAAGTTCAGAGTTTTAGTTATGTATCGATAGATGTACTAGTTGAGGGCGGTCCATGTGTTCCCTAACCATAAGCCTTCGTTGAATCAGGAGGTCCATAATCTACTATGGGCTGGATCATGGGAATTCAAGTCTGGCGATGCAGAAACTCATAGGATGTCCAGGTGTAACCTCGATAAGACAATCAGAAAAGCAAAGAGATATCTTTGTTTAGCGATGTATGTTCGGCAGATGTGGCAGGACTTGCATGCCATCACTTTCTACAAGGAGAAATTGACCAGTAGCTGAAGCAACAGGGATGAGGTCAATGCTTTCACATTCACATGAGAGGGAGAATATTGATGCATCTTTTCAGGCCTCATAGCCCCAGGCGACACTGTAATCTAAATCACTGACTCATATGTCAGGCTGTTATTCATTGACTACAGCTCGGCATTTAATACAATCATCCCCTCCAAGCTGGTTACCAAGCTCTCTGATCTGGGTCTCTGCGCATCCCTCTGCAATTGGATCCTCGAATTCCTCATCCACAGACCACCGTCTGTCCATATTGGTGGAAATGTGTCATCCTCGATAACAATCAGCACGGGAGCACCTCAAGGCTGCGTGCTCAGCCCTCTGCTTTACTCATTCTATACTGATGGCTGTATAGCTGGACATAGTGCGAACTCCATCATCAAGTTCGCCGATGACACCACTGTTATGGGACAAATTACTGATGGGGATGAGTCAGAATGAGATCGACCGATTGACCAAATGGTGCCAACACAATAACCTGGCTCTCAACACCCGCAAAACCAAGGAACTGATTATGGACTTTGGAAGAGGTAGGATAGGGACCCACAATCCTGTTTACATCAATGGGACGATGGTGGAAAGTGTCAAGAACTTCAAATTACTGGGCTTGCATATTTCTGAAGATCTTTTCTGGTCCCAGCACACTGATGCAATTACAAAGAAAGCGCATCAGTGCCTCTACTTCCTGAGAAGACTGCGGAGAGTCGGTATGTCAAAGAGGACTCTCTCGAACTTCTACAGGTGCACAGTAGAAGCATGCTGACTGGCTGCCTCGTGGCTTGGATCGGCAACTTGAGCATCCAGGAGCGTAAAAGGATGCAGAAAGTTGTAACCACTGCCCAGCCCATCATCGGATCTGACCTGCCCACCATCGAAGAGATCTATCGCAGTCGCTGCTTCAAAAAGGCAGCCAACATCATCAGGAACCCACACCATCCTGTCCACACACTCATCTCTCCGCTACCATCGGGCAGAAGGTGCAGGAGCCTGAAATCTGTTACATCCAGGTTCAGGAACAGCTACTTCCCCACAGCCATCAGGCTATTAAACTTGCTAACAAACAGACTCTGAACTGTAACAACCTATTGCACTTTATCTGCTTATTTATGTGTATATTGAACTGAACTGTTCTGTATTTTTGTTTACAATATTTTGTTGTGCTGCAGCAAGCAAGAATTCCATTGTCCTATCTGGGACACATGACAACAAACGCTCTTGACTTGACGATGCCAATGTCATAAGATCCTTCATGAGAGTGAACCCTCAGTGAAGCACCCAGCCACGATGGTGTACCTTACCATGTTCATAACATCTACCTGTACCTGTCCAACTCACTGTAGTGTTGGCAGACAACTTCAGTCTCTCATTACAAAGGCACAAGGTTCCCACCTGTTTTAAAAGGACATCAATAATACTGATGCCCACGTTGAGTACGGTTACATACAGTTCATGGTGGCACTGCCATCCATAGCCATGAACTGCTTTGAGAAGCTGGTTATGATGTCGATCAATTAATAAAGACCTGGACCCATTATAATTTGCCTACTGCCACAATTGATCCACAGGGGGTGTGATCTCACTGACTTTCCTCTCTGCATGAACCACTTGACAATAGGAACAGGTACGTTAGTTAGGCTGTTGTTCATTGACCTTTGCAAATTGCCCCTGATGTGTTGGAAGTGGATGAGAATGTGGGATAACATAACTCGTGTGAACAGGTGATCAATGGTCAACGTGGACTCAGTGAGCTGAAGGGCATGTTTTCAAACTGTATCTCTAAACTAAACCAAGCTAAAGTAAGAATTTCATATGACAATATGTTATTTAAACATATGACAATTAACATTCTTGATCTCTTAAATCTCTGGACATGGTTGATCATGTTAGTCTTTAAATATTATTGTAAATATGAAAATGTAAGCATGAGCCAGTAAACTCCATTTAGTTAACTCCACTGTTCTCTTAGATCATGCAAACACCATTTTACTGACATTATTTAAAATCACATGATAAATTCAGTTTTGAAAACTCCAAGATTTTAAGGAAGGGAGTTCCAGATTTCCATATATTTGTACAAATACAAACTTTGGATATAATAACAAATCCAACACAAAATCCATTCAAAATTAGTCTCAGAATTGGCTTCAAAATTGCTTCCATTTAATTTGCACAAATGTTTATTGTTGCTCAAGCTTCTACTGGAGCTTAATTGTGTTCTGGACAGCACACTGGTGTAGCAGATAAAGTTGCTGCCTTAATCCCCTGTCCCACTTAGGAGACCTAAACAGCAACCTCTGGTGACCTTGCCTGCCATCCAAGGTTTCCATGAGGTCACCGGATGTTTTGGTCACTCTCCCTAATGGTCGAAAGTGGTTTCCGCATGGTCGAGGCTTCATCTAGGTTGCTGCTATTTATTCATCATGTTTAAAACCTGCTTTGACTTAAAATAAGTTGCCGTTTTAAAAATCGATAATTTATTAGTCGCAGGTCTAGTCGAAGCCGGTTTTCTTCATAGTCGAGGAATATTTTCAACATACGTGCGGGAGGTGGTAGGAGGTTGCAGGTCACCTCGACGTTGATTTTTTTTTTGGGTGAGGGGCAAGATCACCGGAGTTTGCTGTTTAGTAGCAATGTTACAAAATTTTGAGATTTTAAAAATCAAGACTGCAATTTATCCCTTCAGATAAAGCAGATGAAGTTTAATTTGACACCTAATTCACTTTCATATCTTCAGTATAAAAAAAGTTATGGCCATTTTCATACTCGGAAATTAGCATCTTGTTCCCTATTGCTTCTCCATTTGACTTAACACAAAAGCTGTGATCGAGGACAGTCAAACGCACATAACTTTCTTAAAAATCAAGAGAACTGAATGAAATGTTCAGTTATTATAGGTTGAAGCACTTTGAAACAAATATAAAACATCTTACTTGGATGACCAGAAATTAAAGCATATAATTATTTAATTACCTACTTGTAGTTAATTACAAAATTGACTGTTGTGACGAAAATAGCAATAAACACCCAGACTGCCTTGAAAATTCAAAAATGTGATATTCTCAAGATCAGATTTTTAATATTATTGTATTGTATGCTGTAAATCCGTAACAGATAGGTAAATATATTATAATTTCTAGCAATAGACCAATCTTTATGGAGAAGATCAGTTGCTAGCTGATACAGTGGCATATCATAATCAGTAGCATCATCATACTCCTCAGATTGTAACCAATAAGCAACTCTGTACACCTTGTTTTTCCTCAACTTTTCAATTTTGGCATTGTAAACTGCAAGTTTTTGATCTTCAAACCACACATGACATGCCTTCCTGTCCACTACTGTCCCAATAAGACTGTCCAGTAAATTCCATTTCTTAAGAAAATGACAATTTTTTTTAATAGCCTAAGTATCCAAATAACAAGCTAATCACATTCACACAATAATTCACAATATAACATGATTTTTAAATCTCAGTCATGAATTTATATCCCAGAAGGAAGGAATTTAACATTTAATTCCCATAAATTTATCTGGAAACATCCACCCAAAATATAATCAAATTATTGTTTTTTGCACAATACATGTGACTCAAACTGTTGTTAATATTTAGTTTAATAATAATGATCATGGAGAGAGAGAATAACACAAAACATACACAATCTAGATGGCTTATCTAAAAAAAAAGGGCATTTTAATCATCTTGCTTTGGAACGTGATCAATTCGAACGATGCATTTGCGGTGAATTTGAACCACATATCGGCAGGAAAAACACTGCTGGTTTGTATGGGGCCTAAATCACATTTTCGCTTATACAGGATTGATTAAAGTAATCCCAAGAAACAAGTTTATATGTACAATATACGACTTACACCATGTTTTGTCCCGTACTTGAGATCCGTCACATTGTAGGCGTTGACGCCGTTGGAAGTCGCTTTTTATTTTAAGATAATTATTAAATTGTCTCACGATTTAAAAAAAAAAAAATTGAGAATGGAAGTCGGAACGATTTTTCTTCAGCAGCTGGTAGCCCGAGGAAATCCACCTCGGACAGGCGGTAGAAAACTGGGTTTTAATCCCGCCCCCCCCACATCAAAGGCGCCAAAGTCGTGCACACGGCCAGTGGCAGAACTGCAGCGCCGTTGAAGATAAGTTTTGTAACATCGCTATGTTTAGGTCTCCAAAGTGGGACAAGCGCTTTACTCTACCATATGAAACCCGGCTTCAATCCTGACTACAGGTGCTGTCTGAATGGAGTTTTTATGTTCTCCAAGTGACCATGTGGATTTTCTTTGGGTGCTCTGGTTTCCTCCCACACTCCAATGACGTACAGGTTTGTAGGTTAAATGGCTTTTGTAAATTGTAAATTGTCTCTAGTGTGTAGGATAGTGCTAATGTACAGGGTGGTGTGGACTTGGTGGGGCGAAGGGCCTGTTTCCATGCTGTATCTCTCAATTAATATAAAGTAAAAGTATTACCAAATGTAACATTATATTGTTGCTTCTCTTTGCCTCAAGGGCCTGTCCCACCAGCATGCGATTGCATGCGTCTAGCACGACCAAACGGAAGCGGAGTTCACGCTGAGTTTGCGCTAAGCGGTAAGTACGTGATAAGTACGCGGTAGGTACGCACAAAGTTCGTGCATGACGTAATTTACGTCAAACTCACCAATCAGCTGGGCAGGAGGCGGGCCGACTGAATTTGGACATCGCATCGTGGTGTTGGGCAATTATGTTATCGTGCAATGGCATGCCGGGCGGTGATGTCATCGCGCAACGCCACTCGCTAGGCGTACGCCATCAAGACGCTGTGTACGGTGTCGAGGCGCTGCATATGGCCTCAATGAGGCTGCGGGCCGACAGGCCGTTGTCGCGCGGAATTTTCGGTCAGTGCGAGATTTTTGGAGCCCCGCGCGATGTCGAGACCAGCCCCGCCCAACCACATACGCCTCCGGTGATCGAAGTGGAACCGGCCCCGCGAGGCCGTACGCCTCAAGCGACCACGTTTGGTCGCACTAGACGCATGCAATCGCATGCTGGTGGGACAGGCCCTTCAACTTCTGAGCATTTCCAATCTTTTTATGGCATGTTTAGTTTTACATTGCTGAAAATTAGTTCAAGCAAAAACATTTCAATCAATCATCTGACGGTAGATCAAATTAAATTGATTTAAAAACGACAATAAAATGAACACTTAATTGGTTTCAGCATTAAAATAAATATTGCATATCCTTATTCATATTTCTGTTATTGAAACAAGAGTTTAATAGCAAGTGGCTCCTTCTGGACTCACAGGACACACATTTAGTGAAAGGTCATCATGGTGATTCATCCAGCCTGAGAGTAAGACCAATTTGATGAGCAGAGGCTGCTCCAGTGATGTTTAGACTCGTACAAGTGTTTAGTGGAAATTTAATTTCCATTGTATATAACGTATGCTTGAAATGTCACAATCATTTGCACAGCTTTGATTGATCCATGTAAATTGACTCTTATTTTAACCTTGAAATGGCCTATCAAATACTAATATTGGATCTATTTGTTCTGCTTACAGGAAATAATGGGGGAAATGTGGCTCCAGTAACCTGCAGTTAATGCAGAGGATAACCATGAATGGACATTGTATGAATGGGTGGCGTTTTGGACTGGGAATCCTCTTCAAACTGAATAAGTCCTGACCTGAAACGTCATCTTTACATTTTCTCCAGAGATGCTGACCCGTTGAGTTAATGCATAAACCATCATCTGCAGTTCATTTTTATTACAATGCACATTGTATTCCATTTCTGAAATTTGGTCAGATGATTTAAAGTAAATACTACATCCGTATGTTAGTAATGTGCGTATTTCTCCATGTCTGTCCATTAACTATTTTTCCAGTATTAACAACTGCTCATAACATCTTAAGGAAATGGATAATCAAGGAAATCAGTAATTGGTGATTCTGTGCTGTAAGATCTTCAATAGCAACATAACAATTTTGCGGTGAAATGACTAAAATTGGACATAATACTTACAAAGATCATTGTTTTAATTATTATATTGGTTCCCAAGCACTAGGTATTTATGATTTGATCACCTGGATTTTCTTATCACTCCTTCCCCAACCTTTCAATTAGAAAATGTTGCAATATATGCAAAGTGGTTTTCAGTCTTTGTCTATGCATTATTACAAGAATAACATTTTAATGTACACTTAATCCCAGTTTCACTGCATTTTGCATTTACTGTCTTTGTTTACTGAAACCATAATTAGCATTCTGATGCACTTAAAATAAAAATCTTAAAGATTTTCATTTTATCTCCAATTAAAATGCAGAATCACAATTAGTCACAACACGTCCCTTTAGCTGTTCCTGTAGTCATATGATATTTCCTTTTTTTAAATGTGCAGTGCATTTCATCTACATTGATGGATGAATCCCTCTAGACAAAAGGTATTAGTGTTCCGTATTGTTACAAGGAAATTAGTGTCATTAGTTACATTTCATTGCTTCAGATTTTACAGATGTATAGATACATCAAAATGATGGACATCATTATTAATGTACAATAGACCAAGTGTGGACCCGTTGGGTCCCTGTAACATGGAAGTATTACATCAAAAGGGCCTCCCATTAAAAAAATCAGCAAATGCCCATATACAGATTCTGTCTTCAGTAAATGTGTTATAGGTATATGACCATTAGTAGATACATTTATTCCTGGTTCAAACCTATACGACCCATGGAGCTGTTTGGTATAGAAGTCACAGGTTTAGGAGAATTTAGAAGATTGAGAGGGGATCTTATAGAGACTTACAAAATTCTTAAGGGGTTGGACAGGCTAGATGCAGGAAGATTGTTCCCGATGTTAGGGAAGTCCAGGACAAGGGGTCACAGCTTAAGGATAAGGGGGAAATCATTTAAAACCGAGATGAGAAGAACTTTTTTCACACAGAGAGTGGTGAATCTCTGGAACTCTCTGCCACAGAGGGTAGTTGAGGCCAGTTCATTGGCTATATTTAAGAGGGAGTTAGATGTGGCCCTTGTGGCTAAGGGGATCAGGGGGTATGGAGAGAAGGCAGGTACGGGATACTGAGTTGGATGATCAGCCATGATCATATTGAATGGCGGTGCAGGCTCGAAGGGCCGAATGGCCTACTCCTGCACCTAATTTCTATGTTCTATGTTTCTATGTTTCTAGGAGGTAGTCTGGGAGAGTACATACATTTTATAGATAGCATACACCATAGCCACTGTGTGTCAATGCTGAGGATGTTAATATGGAGCTAATGATGGAGGCTGCTTTGCCCTTGATGCTGTTGAACTTCTTGAGAGTTGTTAGCCTGCACACACATCCAGACAAGTGAAGTCTATTCTTTCACACTCCTAACTTGTGCTTTGAAGGTGAGCTTGTGCTTTCCAATAACCAGAACCACCTTCTCATATGAACCATGACCCCAACCCTTCTTCCCTAGATACCCATCAATCTCAGTTGTACAACACTCTTTGATGCCACATATTAAGCAGTTGCTCTCACTGCTAGGAATCGCTTTAGTTCTGGAATATAGCTAACAAGTTTACTTACCTTGCAGTCATCCAATATGGTAGTAAGGCCTTAAGACAATGTTGTCTCAGGAGTTCCCATTTAATAAATGCCCACAATATGGCCTAAGTTGCCCTGCTGGGCTCCAGAAAGAGGATTTCAAGGAGGACATGCGTGAGGAGACTTTCAGTTCTTTTAAAATCCGCTCGTGCGGATACCGGGCACACTGCATGCACATTTCCAGTAATTTCAAATCCCGCACATGCGGATACCAGGCCCACTGCGCACGTGCAGGGAGACGGCGCCATTTTGTATTGTGAGGAGCTGATGTGCTCCCATTGTGACGCCAGAGATGGCCATTGTGACAAGAGTCAAAATGGTAATTTCAAAATGGCGGTGGGCCATCTGCGCAGGCGTGGCTGATGATATCAAAATGGTGATCTCAAGATGGCGACGGGCCAACTGCGCAGGAGTGACTGACGATCTCAAAATCGCAGTGGGACCGGCAACCCCCAACTGCACACACGTGGATAACGGACCGGGCAACCCTCTCCGAACTGCATACATGTGGAACTGGCAGTCATCTTAGCATTGTGATGCAAGATGAACCCTTTGGGTTCCCATTGTGATGCAAAAAGCGGCTGATGGGCAGGGCAAGAGGAAAAGTGAATATTTAAAGATTAAAATGTCAGAAACGTAAAATATAACATTAATCTGAACGAAAATTGCGACAGAACATCACAGGACAATGGTAAGTAAGATTAGCCTAAATTGTAGTGCAATCGTGTACCATTTTGGCGAAGTTTTGGGAACACACATATACACAAACAAACAAACAAACAAACACACAAGATGAGTTTTTTAATAATTTATGTAATATTATTACAAAGTATTACCCGTTGGGTTCCTTCACACGGGAGGTCTGGTCCCCCAATGCAACCCGTTCCCTGCAGATTAACCCTTATTAATCCATGCCATTTATAATAGACAATAGACAATAGGCACAGGAGTAGGCCATTTGGCCCTTCGAGCCAGCACTGCCATTCAATGTGATCATGGCTGATCATCCCCAATCAGTACCCCGTTCCTGCCTTCTCCCTATATCCCCTGACTCCGCTATTTTTAAGAGCCCTATCTAACTCGCTCTTGAAAGCATCCAGAGAACCTGCCTCCACCGCCTTCTAAGGCAGAGAATTCCACAGACTCACCACTCTCCGTGAGAAAAAGTGTTTCCTCGTCTCCGTTCCAAATGGCTTACTCCTTATTCTTAAACTGTGGCCCCTGGTTCTGGACTCCCCCAACATCGGGAACATGTTTCCTGCCTCTAGCTTGTCTAAGCCTTTAACAATCTTATATTTTTCATCCTCTCATCCTTCTAAACTCCAGAGTGTACTAGCCCAGCTAGCCATTCTCTCAGCATACGACAGTCCCTCCATCACGGGAATTAACCTTGTAAACCTACGCTGCACTCCCTCAATAGCAAGAATGTCCTTCTTCAAATTAGGGGACCAAAACGGCACACAATACTCCAGGTGTGGTCTCACTAGGGCTCTATACAACTGCAGAAGGACCTCTTTGCTCCTATATTCGATTCCTCTTGTTATGAAAGACCAACAGGAGCAAAGACTGCACACTATACTCCAGGTGTGGTCTCACTAGGGCTCTATACAACTGCAGAAGGACCTCTTTGCTCCTATATTCGATTCCTCTTGTTATAAAAACCAACATGGCATTCACTTTCTTCACTGCCTGCTGTACCTGCATGCTTACTTACATAGACTGATGTACAATGACCCCCAGATCCCATTGTACTTCCCCTTCTCCCAACTTGACGCCATTTAGATAATAATCTGCCTTCTGTTTTTGCTACCAAAGTGGATAACCTCACATGTATCCGCATTAAACTTCATCTGCTATGCATCTGCCCACTCCCCCAACCTATCCAAGTCACCCTGCATTTTCATAACATCCTCCTCACAGTTCACACTGCCACCCAGTGCTGTGTCATCTGCAAATTTGCTAACGTTACTTTGAATCCCTTCATCCAAATCATTGATGTATATTGTAAATAGCTGCAGTCCCAGCACCGAGCCATGCGGTACCCCAATAGTCACTGCCTGCCATTCTGAAAGGGACCCGTTAATCACTACTCTTTGTTTCCTGTCTGCCAACCACTTCTCTATCCATGTCAGCACTCTACCCCCAATACCATGTGCCCTAATTTTCCCCACTAATCAACTGTGTGGGACCTTATCAAATGCTTTCTGAAAGTCCAGGTACACTACATCCACTGGCTCTCCCTTGTCCATTTTCCTAGTTACATCTTCAAAAAAATCCCAGAAGATTAGTCAAGCATGATTTCCCCTTCGTAAAACCATGCTGACTCGGACCGATCCTATTACTGCTTTCCAAATGTGCGGCTATATCATCTTTTATACTTGACCCCAGCATCTTCCCCACCACCGATATCAGGCTAACTGGTCTATAATTCCCCGTTTTTTCTCTCCCGCGTTTCTTAAAAAGTGGGTTAACATTAGCTACCCTCCAATCCACATGAACTCATCCTGAGTCTATAGAACATTGGAAAATTATCACCAATGCATCCACGATTTCTAGAGCCACTTCCTTAAGTACCCTGGGATGCAGACCATCAAGCCCTGGGTATTTATCAGCCTTTAGTCCCATCAGTCTATCCAACACCATTTCCTGCCTAATATGGATAATAATCTCCACAACATTCTCTCTATGCGCTTAAGCCCACACTTTCCCACAAGGCACTGACTGAAACAACAAAACCATGACAGCAGCACCTGCAAGAAGACAGCCAAAACATACATTGATGTGTACCCGACTCACCGTCTAAAAACAGTGATCCCATGACAATGCTCAGTATCAACAATACCAAAGTTGCTGCAAAGATAGATATCAGGGCACGAGGCAACGTCTTTATCAGGCTTCCAAAGAATTCACAACAATGAAACTGTCATGAAAAACTAACTCCAAGTTACATCCATTTGATGGCGGGGAGTTGAAACCAGTTGGTAAGGTCACATTACAATGCCATCTAGCGTCTCAAGTTTACAATCTGGATTTTTTCATCGTTAGAGGGGAAGTGCCCCTCCTTTTGGGCATCGTTGCATGCCGTGATATGAACCTAGTCTCCTTTTGCAAAACTGTGTTCCAACTATCTATCTCTCAAAGCCCCACCCAACAACTACTCAAACAATACAAATACCTTTTTGATAACCAGCTGGGCAAGCTTCCCACAAAATATAGCATTATAACTGACAAGGAAGTCATATCTGTCGTCGTTCTCCTCACCGAATCCCGCACGCAATGAAGGACCGCGTCAAAACTGAATGTGACAGAACGGAAACACGGGGCTTGATAGCCCCTGTCAATTACCCCTCCTCCTGGGTCTCCACCATGGTCGGAGCAGTCAAGAAGAACAAAGATGAAATAAGGATTTGCATCAACCCTAAATATTTAAACAATGCCATCAAATGATCACACCACCGATGCAGACGGTGGAAGAGGTCGCAGCCAACCTGGTAAAGCCAGTCTTCTCTGTCCGAGATGCAAATAACTCATTTTGGCAAATACCGCTAGACGATGAATCCTCCATGTTAACCACATTTGCACCGCCCTTTGGATGCTACCGATTTTTATGTATGCCATTTGGCATCAATTCTGCCAATTATGTTTTCCAACGTACTATGGAACAACTCTTTACTGGCTACCCATGCGGCATAATCATGGATGACATCCTGATCGCCAGGCGTAATGCACAAGAACATGACTCAAACCTGAAACAGGTCCTGGATTGTGCCAGAGAGGTAAATCTCAAACTCAACCCTCTCAAGTGCAGTTTTCGACGAAGTGACTTACATGGGCCATATGTACACCAACAATGGACTCAGGCCAGACCCATCTAAAACCATTGCCATCAACAAAATGCCAGCACCTATGGACGTGCCAGCTCTACAACAATTTCTAGGCATGGTAAACTACCTGAGAAAATGAATCCCAAACTTCAGCGAGCTGTTAGCCCCGCTGCAACAACTGACCCACAAGGATATACACTGGTCCTGGCACCATCACCAGCAGAGGACAGTTGAAACCCTCAAACAACTAATGTCTTGCACTCCAATCCTCACATACTTCGATGCCGAGTTACCCGTCACCCTCAGCTGTGATGCCTCCCAGTATGAACTGGGTGCCGCTTGCTTACAAGACGACGGCAAGTGTCCCAGACCAGTTTCCTATGCCTCCCGCACCATGACCGACTCAAATCTGGAATGAGCTACTCGCAGTAACTTTTGCCTACAAGAAATTCAAGGACTTTATCTTTGTCAACCCAATCATGGTTGATACTGATCACCAGCCCTGATCAGTATTTTCAGTAAACCGAACCACACGGCACCAGCACGTTAACAACGCATGATGATGGAACTACAGAGATATGATATCAGACCAACCTACAAACGTGGTAAGGACATCCACTTAGCTGACACCCTCTCACGGGCACATCGCCCAAACCTGCGAAAAACACCTGTCTGATGGTGAGCACGAGGAGTACACAGTTATGATGGTCTCCTGCCTTCCATCTGTGGGCTTACACATCCTAGTGACACAAACATGTGCAGACAAAATGCTACAATCGCTGGCCACTGTCATCCGCCGCATCTGACCAGACAAACAGTACCACCTGCCGCTGGCTATCCGCCCATTCTACCCTGTCCGCGATGAACTAGTCATTCGAGACGGCGAGTCGTGACCACTCCCTCCCCCATCTTGCAGAGACTGAGCCATGCCCACATTTCTGGGTTTTATAGTCCCTCCTCCCTCCCACCAGAAGGGTGTGGCCTTCATGGCATGATTGACAGGAGAGAGAATCTCAACATTTTTAAACACTAATAATTATTTTATTTTTCATCGATGGGAAAAATCCTCAGCATCTGATGAGTGGAGGGGGACTGAGTAATATGGCCAAAAATCACTGCCGTACGTGGTAGTGTTTTATCTAAAATTAATATACAGTGCAAACAGGAAGTTGTCAAGTTTAGAATTCCAACCATTTGCAGCGCATTTATTTCAACCCAAACCCGCACCAAACAACAGGAAGTGATCAAGATTAGACTTTTAATTATATATAAGGCAAGGCAGCTCTTATTAGGCAAGGTAGCTCTATTTAGGCAAGGCTTCTCTAATTAGGCAAGGCAGCTCACTTTAGCACTTTCAAAACCTTAGGCAAGGCAGCTCGCTTAAGCACTTTCAAAATCTTAGGCAAGGCAGCTCGCTTAAACACTTTCAAAATCTTAGGCAAGGCAGCTCGCTTTAGCACTTTCAAATCCAAAGGCAAGACAGCTCACTTTAGCACTTTCAAAACTAAAAGCAAGACAGCTCACTTTAGCACTTTCAAAACCAAAAGCAAGGCAGCTCACTTTAGTACTTTCTAAACCAAAGGCAAGGCAGCTCACTTTAACACTTTCAAAACCAAAGGCAAGGCAGCTCACTTTAACACTTTCAAAACCAAAAGCAAGGCAGCTCACTTTAGTACTTTCTAAACCAAAGGCAAGGCAGCTCACTTTAACACTTTCAAAACCAAAGGCACGGCAGCTCGCTTTAGCACTTTCTAAACCAAAGGCAAGGCAGCTCACTTTAACACTTTCAAAAACAAAGGCAACACAGCTTGCTTTAGCACTTACAAAACCAAAAGCAACACAGCTTTAGCACTTTCAAAACAAAACACACTTTTGCATTTTTAAACTACATTAATGAACCACTCAGTTTAGTAGACACGTGTTCAGTGTTATTCACAGCTCAGGCTGAGAATTGCGACCTCTCGTTTCCCCCCATCTTGCAGAGAACTGAGGCACCTCAAAACTTCCTGGTTTTATAGTCCCTCCGGAAGGGGCGGGGCCTTCAGGAGAGAGAATCTCAAAATTTAAACACTAATAACTCTTTTATTTTTCATCGATGGGAACAATCCTCAGCACTTGATGAGCGTAGTGGGACTCCGAGTAAGATGGCCAAAAACGACAGCCATACATGGTAGCATTTTTTTAAAACTCAATATAAAGCACAAAAAGGAAGTGCTCAAGATTAAACTGTTAATTATATAGAAGGCAAGGCAGTTCTAATTGGCCAAGGCAGTTCTAATTAGGCAAGGCAGTTCTAATTGGGCAAGGCAGCTCTAATTAGGCAAGGCAGCTCTAATTAGGCAAGGCAGCTCTAATTAGGCAAGGCAGCTCTAATTAGGCAAGCCTGCTCGCTTTAGCACTTTCAAAACCAAAGGCAAGGCAGCTTGCTTTAGCACTTTCAAAACCAAAGGCAAGGCAGCTTCCTTTAGCACTTTCAAAACCAAAGGCAAGGCAGCTTCCTTTAGCACTTACAAACCAAAGGCAAGGTGGCTTGCTTTAGCACTTTCAAAACCAAAGGCAACACAGCTTGTTTTACCACTTTCAAAACCAAAGGCAAGGCAGCTTGCTTTAGCACTTTCAAAACCAAAGGCAACACAGTTTGCTTTAGCACTTTCATAACCAAAGGCAGCACAGCTTGCCTTAGCACTTTCAAAACCAAAGGCAAGGCAGCTTGCTTTAGCACTTTTAAAACCAAAGGCAAGGCAGCTTGCTTTAGCACTTTCAAAAGCAAAGGCAACACAGCTTTAGCACTTTCAAACCAAAACACACGTTTGTATTTTCAAACTACATTTTCAAACCACATCAAGGGCACTGACAGGTCAGTAAAACCACTCACAGTTGAGTCGACATGTGTTCAATGTTATTCACAGCTCAGACTGAGAATTGCGACCCCTCGCTTCCCCCCCCCATCTTGCAGAGAACTGAGGCTCCTCCAAACTTCTGGGTTTTATATTCCCTCCAGAAGGGGCATGGCCTTCAGGAGAGAATATATCAACATTTTTTAAACACTAATAACTCTTTTATTTTTAATTGATGGGAAAAATCCTCTTGTGTTGCGCAGCGGAGGGGGACTCTGAGTAAGATGGGCAAAAATCACAGCCATAAGTGGCAGCATTTGTTTTCTAAAATCAATATACAGAACAACAGGACATGGTCAAGATCAGACTTTTAGTAATATAGATATAGATATATATAGATATAGATACCATCAGCATCTGGTGGAAAAGAAGGATTATCGCTTAATTTGTGAATTGTCATGAAGTAATGGACAACCATGTTAGCTCTGCCATTAAAACTGTAAACCACAATTGCGACTCAACATTCACATGGTGATGTAGCAGTTTTACATCAATTCCTTTGCAAACTTGTTGAAGAAAGTTAAGCTTAGTAATTATCAGTAAGTTCCCTTTTAGCAAATGATTATTGTCAGTCAATCTCTCATGCCCTGAAAGTGAACATTAAAAAAAGTGTCAATTCTTCAAATTATATATATTTAGTAAATGTCATTTTTTATTCTGACTTTTCTTTCCTTTCTGCACTCTTTATTTTCCATTATGTTTCTCCTTGTAGACCTGACACCTGACATTGAATGCGCAAATTCAATCTGGTCTTAGTCATTCTCTATTTGGAGAAAGGACTGAGTCCGATGCAGTTTTTTTTTTCAGTCTCACACATTAAATGGATACCTTGTCTAGTTCATTAGATTCCAAGGCCCTGTTCACTCATGTGCCATTAACTTGGAATTCCACAAATGTGTGGGCAAAGTGTTCAAAATCAAACTAAATGTTACAGAATATAAGGGCTATGGTGAGTCTTTGCAATTGTGCCAATTGTCTGATGATAAAGTCTATGGATTAACTTCTTTGCATGTATTTTCTCTCTTGATGAACAGCGGCCTGTTCAAATGTTTTACCAGCATGAAGTGATATAAAATAATTGTTCCTCTGAACTTACTTCCACTGTGTTTCATTAGATCACATTAAACCAAATTATATGTTGCCTCATTTCCAATCAATGCCAATGTTAATCTGCAAGCACAAGTAAATACGGTGAATGAAAGCTTTATTGCCATTTGCATTGATTCTTTGCTCAATGAATGCATCCTCAGTGTGATATTCAAAAAGTGCTGGGATTTCAAAGAAGATTGATGCAGTAGCAAAATTGTTTTTAATCCTCTCTACAGCTAAACAAAACATACATTTTGAGGAACTTAAATTTTGTGTGTATCAAAGATTTAAATATATTTTATTTGTTTCATGGATTGCTTATTGTTGTTAATATTTTTATGCAACACATATTGCACTGATATGATGTGCTTTAGATATTTTATTCATATTCAAATCTTTGGTACAAAGATATTCTGAATTTCTGTTCCTTATGATAATGCTGGGAAATAAAGATTTATTAGTTTTCCTATGAGATTAATTTGGTGACACAATCACACATACTGGGAAATATAGCTTAGTTTAGAATTAATTTCATTAATTGAAATCAATTCCTGCCCCATGAAGCAATGGGATAGTGTCACGGTCTCAACTGCTGGGCTTCACTTAATTGCCAATGGTCTACCTCTGATCTAGAATGGACATCAAGTAAATTTGAAGTTGATGTCAACAGCTGTATGTCTAGCACTACTGATAATTAGTGACACGCAATCCCCAATCCAATATCAATAAATAATCCAATAAATGAAGTTGTCCTGAACAACCTGTGGCTATGGCTGCTTTCTTTTAATCTCAACCCGCAACCAACTATTCTGTCTAATTGTCCATATATTGGAAGGAAATAGAAATAAATGTAACACGATTCTGCCATGACCATTGGCAGGATTATTTCTTCATCCCTTACTTCCCCAGGCTTTCCTTTGATGCAGAAATACCATTATGTGACTTACTCGTGCATGTTTTGCCTGGCGTTTTGCTCATTGTGTGGGGTATATGTATGTTATTTTATGCAGAACAAAAAGCATTGCAAGCCTTCTGTAGTTATTCATGTCCTTCGGGAGATCAGAGAACGTTTGAGTCATTCTAACGTCCACACCAGCCATTAAACACCCATAACACCCAGTACTACACTAAGTAAATATTTTTTTCTTTCAACATTCCCATCAACTCTTTCCAGATTCTACCACTCAACTACACCGAGAGACAATTTACGGTGTACAATTAACCTAACAAAACTTTTTGGACGTGGGAGGAAATGAACACACTAGATACAGGGAGCAACTGCACACAACACTGGAGTTAGAAACATAGAAACATAGAAATTAGGTGCAGGAGTAGGCCATTCGGCCCTTCGAGCCTGCACCGCCATTCAATATGATCATGGCTGATCATCCAACTCAGTATCCCGTACCTGCCTTCTCTCCATACCCTCTGATCCCCTTAGCCACAAGGGCCACATCTAACTCCCTCTTAAATATAGCCAATGAACTGGCCCTCGACTACCCTCTGTGGCAGAGAGTTCCAGAGATTCACCACTCTCTGTGTGAAAAAAGTTCTTCTCATCTCAGTTTTAAAGGATTTCCCCCTTATCCTTAAGCTGTGACCCCTTGTCCTGGACTTCCCCAACATCGGGAGCAATCTTCCTGCATCTAGCCTGTCCAACCCCTTAAGAATTTTGTAAGTTTCTATAAGATCCCCTCTCAATCTCCTAAATTCTAGAGAGTATAAACCAAGTCTATCCAGTCTTTCTTCATAAGACAGTCCTGACATCCCAGGAATCAGTCTGGTGAACCTTCTCTGCACTCCCTCTATGGCAACAATGTCCTTCCTCAGATTTGGAGACCAAAAGAGTTCAGGATAGAAACTGGCTCACTGGAATGTGAAGCAGCAGTTTCTACTAGCTGTGCCATTGTGCAGCAGTTGAATTATGTATTTAGTTAAGGCTTGTGTTTAAACTTTGATCAGAATAAGGCCTGGTAAATGAAAAGAAGCAAATATTTCAATTTATACTTGTAAATAAAAAGGTGAGATTGGTGTATGGCTGGTACTCATCCTTGGAAGATGATCATTCAAGTCAAACAAATGGAGGAAAAGTCTGAAGATACCTACCTTATTATTCAATCAGCGGATGTGAGTTATTGACAAGTACAGCGTTCATTGTCATTGCTAAATGCCTTTCAACTGATTCACTCGATCATCTCAGGAGTCGAAAGAGAGATCAGCATTACTGTAGGTCTGAAATCACAATAATTCAATTCAATGATACTTCATTGTCACATGTAGAGTGAAATGCTTTATTTTGCATACAAACCTGATACAATTATGTAGCTATTGTTGCAGACCTCACCTAGGCAGTACACAAGTGTTGCCATGTTTTGCCGCAAACAAAGTTGCAAAGATTCACTGAACAGTCCTATCTACTGCCTGCAGACGCACATGGCGGCAGGTTCCCTGCCCTCCTTCACCCCCTTCATTCTCGGCACCTTCTCTCCGCTGGGTTACCCAATTCTTAGCTGTCCACTCCCGCCGGGTCCCCCCTTTGTTCTCGTTGGCCCTCCTCACTCTTAGATAAAGCTTTCAAGTGAACCATGTTGTGTGAGGCCAGCAGATTACCTTCCTGAAAAGATAAGAGAATCAGAGATGTTTTTATGACAACCATAGCTTTCATTAATAATAAGATTGAAGATCTTCATTCTGAATATTTCTGGTCCAGAAACATTGAAAATTAAAACTTCATGAAACAAGTAAAGTGTTGATTAATATTTATGAATGTTAATTAATCCAATAAATACATGTTGTTAATTTTGTCCAGTTCTATGGTATATGTTTCCCGGTGAAAACAAACATGCATTTGCTTGTCCAATCTGTTTATATCAATAATCCAAATAATGCTTAGTTTCAAGAAATTTGGATTGAAGATCTATTGTAACAAAATATCTATCATCTGTACTGGTGGGACACGACACATTTGTTCAGCACATCAGTCTACCTCTGTTGATTACTAGTCCAGCAATGCACCTCTGATAATCTGGCCTTCAAACTTTGGTGATACCAAAGTTATCTGGAGTTTCATATTACACTCCTAATGATAGACCAACACACTTTCAATTCACTTTTTTTCACATCACACCGAAGTAATATACATTCTACAGTGAACCATGTGAGCACAAATAAGGTGTGGGAATACTGCTTCAATGGATTTAACAGGAGAGTGGAATACGCCCCATGTAAATTTAAAAGGAACAGGGGAAACATGGTCTTGCAAGTTTAAAGCAAATATAGGAATAAGATCCCAGTGAATTTATTGGGGACATGGGAAAGCAAACCATGTGAGCCAGTTGCCGAAACGTCGGGATTTATGAAAAATCAGTCAGAATTTGACTGTACAGCCATCACACCAAATGCTGTGTACTAATAAATTAAATCAATGAGTAGGTATGTTACAAAACCTACCTGAGCGTTGTTTGAGAATCTGTCCCAGCCCCGTGTGTGTGATTTTGGCGCTGTTTAGAGGGGGCGGGTTTAAAACGCGATTTTTACTAGGCTGTTGCAATCGAAAATGTTCAGCCTAGTAAATCATTAACAGAAAATTGCTGAAAGACCCCGTCGCAAAAGGTATTATTAGTTTTTATGGCCTTGTATAATAGTTATAGTAGTTTAAAAATCACTCTCTCAACCCGCAACCTCTCGCAGCCCCAGGGTTTTATAAAGCAAACAATTAAAGGTATGTACCTTATTTTTACATTAAAAGGGGCTTCTTAAGAACCCTGTATATAAAATTTTCTATAGCGAGTAGTTCATTTTGGGTTCTTTATATCCCGCAATATTTTTCTGGGCATTTGAGGGCACAAATCCACTGCAATGTGAACGTTCTAAACCAGCGCGTTCCACAGGAACCCACTAGAAAGCCGATTAAAATGGACTTTAATTTACAGCAATTGGACGCTAAATTCCTTCCATTTGGCCTATAAATTGATGTAAATGAGATTTAAAAATCATGTTTTATTGTGAATTATTTGTGAATATTATTTGGACACTTAGGCTATTTAAAAATGTTAATCATTTATTAAGAAATGGATAGATGGATAGATCTAGTAATTGAAGTTTGAAATTAGCTACAATTGGGTAACTAACTAATTATATGCTTTAATTTCAGGTCATCCAAGTAAGATTATTTTATATTTGTTTCAGAATGGTTCAATCTATGATAACTGAAAATTTCATTCAGTTCTCTTAATTTTTAAGAAGGTTATATGCTTTTGACTGTCCATGATCACAGCTTTTTTGTTATGTCCATAGAAAATCAATAGGGAACAAGATGCTAATTCCCGAGTATGAAAATGGCCATAACTTTTTTATTACTTGAGATATGAAAGTGAATTAGGTGTCAAATTACACTTATTGTTATGCTTTATCTGATGGGATAAATTGCAGACTTGATTTTTTAAATCTCAAAATTTTGTAACATTGTTACAATGAGGGTGAGAATTTTAGTTTCTTTACATTCTGCCAAACCATTTTCTCTTGGTTACATAACAGGAATCATATCACAAAAGTCATCTGTCACCTGGAATTGGATTTTGCTCTACACTTCATTCTTTTAATTTTATTGTAATTAATATTTATGCAACAAACAAATTCCAGATGGTACGAAATGAGAATATTGATGCAATTTCATCTTCATTTTAAGCAAACTCTGTAAATCATTGTAGCATAGTGCTTTCTAAAACTAGAGTATATTACAATAATAGTTGATAAAAATTAAAAAATATTTTTAATATCTCAAATATGACATGCCATAACATGCTTATGAAAATAATGCAAAACAGTGGAAATTTATGCAGTAAATAATCAACCACAATGTTAAGTCCCTCAAAATAACCATGAGCACCATCTATAATAATAATAATAATAATTTTATTTATAGAGCACTTTAAAAACAAACATAGCTGCAACAAAGTGCTGTACATCACTAATCATTGACAAAAAAGTTAATACACACCAAAAATAACAATCAAAAGAAATAGTAGGAAAAGACATGTAAAATAAAGAAACATCAAAAACACCACAAACAGAAGCAAAGCCTCAGGCATGGTCAAAAGCCAGAGAGTACAAATGCGTTTTAACACTGGATTTGAAGATGGACAGTGAGGGGGCCTGTCTGATGTGCAGCGGCAGGGTGTTCCAGAGTGCCGGAGCAGCAACAGAGAAGGCTCTATCCCCTCTGAGCCTCCGACTAGACCTCGGTACCTCCAGGAGCAGCTGACCAGCTGACCTGAGGGACCGGGCAGGAGTGTATGGGTGGAGCAGCTCAGAGAGGTAAGGCGGGGCGAGCCCATTCAGAGATTTAAAAACAAATAACAGTAACTTAAAATGAACCCGAAAGTGCACCGGGAGCCAGTGTAGGGAGGCCAGAATTGGCGATATGTGCTCCCTCTTTCGAGTCCCTGTTAAAAGGCGAGCAGCAGCATTCTGAACCAACTGGAGACGAGCCAGTGAAGAACGAGCAACACCAAAATAGAGTGCGTTACAGTAATCCAGCCTAGATGTAATAAAGGCATGGATTACTGTCTCAAAATGCTGCCGCTCGAGAATGGGCTTCACCTTCGCCAGCTTCCTTAGGTGAAAGAAGCTGGACTTAACCACCGCGCATATTTGGCGATCTAATTTAAAGTCACTGTCCATCCTAAAACCCAGGTTCACAACTGTTGGCTTCACGTACCTTGACAATGGACCTAAATCAACAAATGGAGGTTCACGGCAGCCATTGGGATCAAATAAAATCACCTCTGTCTTCTTTTCATTAAATCCAAGAAATCTATGCCAATGAAGCCTATAGATAGGATGATTTACTTTAAAGTGATATCTGAGGTACAGGGGAAGATTACAGGTGGAACACAACACAGTTTAAACAGAAGGTAGAAACAAAGAACTGCAGAATCTGATACAGAAATGACCACAAAGTACTGGAGTGACTCAGCAGGTCAGCCAGCGTCCCTGGAGAACATGCAGATATGATGTTTTGAGTTGAGAACCTTCTTCAGACTGGGAAGGATCAGTCTGATGAAAGGTCTCAACCTGATACATCACCCATGCATGAAAAGGTAGTAGTGTGCTTTTAACATAGTACAAAAAACATAAAATAGGTCTCATGTTCTAACATTTCTTCTCTTGAGAACAAAGGTTCTCTGTTTACATGAACCACTTCTGTAGTTTACTATGTGGTGATGTTTTGGATGTTTGATTCCTAGGATCCAATTATTAAATTTGCTGATGGCACATGCATAGCTGCTTGGCTAAACAGTGAGGAGTTTTGAAGCCTCTCTGTTGAAAATACATCAAATAGTAGAAAGAATATTACAATGATTCTCCAGAATGGTGTAATCAATGAAAATCCAAATCTTTTTAGAAAGCCACATCAGATTGAAGCCATTCCTGTCATCTCTTGCTTTAGAATCAAACAGTTATTTTCATTCAAATATCCAAATCAGCTGACTTAATTAAAATATACAATATGCTCAGGAGTGAGTTATCAGTTGTTGCGATTCGGTCTCAATAAACATATAGATCTGAATTTAATTTATCATTTTACTTAAAATATTCATTTAATATATCTGTTTAAAACAAGTCATGGTAAAATCACTGTGCCAAATGGATGAATCTAGAATGAAAAATGGTGAACAAGATAATGGAATGATATATGGTTTTAGCCTCTTAGCAAAAGTTAATATAAAAATTCAGGATATAGCTATTAGGAGGGTGCAGATGATGAAAATGATGGTGAAAGTGTCACATATTTGATGTACAAATTTCCCATAGTAAATGTATTTTATTAGATAGACCCAGCTGGATCAATTCCAAAGAGAGGACTATTTTCAGCTGGGAATAGACAAGCAGGGCAATGGCACAGGTAATGGGCTGTGCAGCATTCATGAAGAATGAGAAAATAATCTCCTGAATCAATAAAACCGCAATGATAGAAATATTAAATAATCCATCATGAAGATCATATGTTGGCACCAACAGGGCAGATGCTGTTAAAGTGTCAGAAAAAAAAGCACCTGCAGGCAAAGCATGTTAAAAATCGTTGAAGGAAATAGGCAAATTCATTGCTACTTGCAATATGATAGCCTTCAAGAGCTGATGCAATAATTCAATGGTCCGTGTTATGAAATAACTCGTAAAAAGTTAGGAACAGTCATGTGAAAACAAAACCTTGAACCACCCTGAAAAGCATGCATTGAAGATTTGTTTTCCTCTTTGGTCGAGAGCTGCATTGGACAAGAAACTGCATTTATTGTGAGAAAAAAATAATCATAAATAATGCAGTAATAATGACCACCAAGATGTTTTTGTCATAAGAATAAGATTATGACAGAGTGACTGGTCAGTCTAGGCTGAGATAAAAAGTTGCATTTTCATTGGCGACTAGTAGAATTGTATGAACTCCATTTCTCTTCCATTTCTCCTCTGTGTTGAAGAAACCAAACTCAGATTGGAAGATCACTTTGCGAAGCACTCCATTCAGTCGGCAAGATTGACCCTCGGCTTCCAATTGCCTGTCACTTTAATCATCTGTCTCACTTACATTCTGATCTCTCTCTCTATGGACTCCTACATTACATCAACAATGATCAATTTAATCTTGAGAATCCTCTAGCATGGTATATTGAAGCCCTTGGGCCTTAATATTATGTTTAAAATTGTCAGCTAGCAGCTTATTTTTTCTGCCTCTCCACATTTGTGGCTGTAAGTCTCGGTGATAATTTACCCCAATCTTTTAATCTGTCTCCAACTGCTTTGTTTTAAAATAATTGTTACCTTGACAACTGTGGTCTGTACTTCATCACAGAAGTCCATTCTGCCTTTTTCACATGTCTCCCTTTCCATCAAATTAACATTCTTGTTTACTCATTTTTTCCTGTAAATGACACGAGGTCAACTGTCCTTTGCTACTAAATCTGCTTGACCTGCTGAGTACCTCTGACAGTTTCTCTATTTGTTTCAGATTTCAAGCATTTGCAGTTGTTTTTCTCCAACCTTTATTTATTCTTGATGATTAAGGTGCCTGTAGTCAGCAATTCCTAATTTGCTCATATTAACTGTGTAACTTGTAATAGATAAAAATGTTAAAAGTAGAAGAAATTGGAAGAGTGCGTGCAAAGCAGAATGGAATGATTAAGATTCAATATTAAAATGTCACATTGCCAGGAAATTCAGACAGTTAATTTCAAGGTTCCTTAAGTAACAACTGGCATTGCTGTGCTGCTGGGAAAGTATGGTTATGTACACTAAGCAAAGAGTAATTTTGTTCGACGATAATATATCCCATGAAACTGGGGCTTAATTGAACATATTGGGATAACAATTATCCCTGGATGTCGAATATGATTCACTGCAGATATGTTAAAAAAAACTGGGGCTTAATTGAACAACTTGGATGGATGGGCCATTTGATGAATCCCACACGCCTCGTCAACTCCTGTACGGAGTTCTGTCACAGGGTCAAATGAACCCAGTGCACCCAAAGACACGATTCAAAGACTGTATCAAGGACCACCTCCAGCACGCAGGCCTAGCCCCAAAAGAACTGGAAACCCACGCCAGTGACAGGGCTGGCTGGCGTACAACCACTCGGAAGGCAGTCAGCAGTTTCAAAGTCAATCGCCGAAGCAAAAGTTAGAGGGACAGGAGGAAGGCTGCAGCCCTAAATCCTTCCACAGTGGCCATGTGCCCCCACTGCTCCTGCGTGTGTGGCTCGTGCTTCGGACTTGTGAGCCACACTCGATCCCACAAGACATGAGACTCCACAACCATGCTATCATCATCTATGACGGACCACCAACTCATTTGAGATAAATTCAAGCTACTCTTGATTGAATGTTATAGTTCAATGTTATACTTCTCCCTTTTTCTTATCATTGGTACTTTATTAAAACAAAAATATTCCTATGATCAGCAATCTATGCCTACGAATAAGCTTTATCTATGCTAACAATTATCCCTGGATGTCGAATATGATTCACTGCAGATTAAATGGGGTTCCTGCAAAGTCAGCATATTGCACATAAAAGAGTGGAAATGCAATGATATCAGAACAGTGCACACAAGTAGATTTATGTTATAGCTAATTCATAAATTGCTTAATGTAAGGAAAGCAAAGTCCCTCATCAGTTCAGTGTTTGAGCACTTTGAAAAATCAATTCCATAGGAAGTAATTAATATTATTTCTGTAAGGTGTTTCATGCATTGGTTTATTTCAGTAAATTTGTCTACTCGTTCTATAAACTGTTGCAATGTACATCCTGTGTGCAATGTGGCCTCTTTTACATTGGGAAGAAGAAACGCAATAGCCCACAAAAAAGATAATCAAAACATCTATCTACTTTCATCATCACTTGCAACTCAACTTCTCTTTCACTGGCTTATGTTGCTTCAAAGAAAAATGTTCTTTCAATCAAATAATCTCCTGCTATTATTTGCAATTAGCCAGTAACTGTATGACAGCTGATTGGCAAAGGTCCTCACTGGGGATTGAATCAAAAGTCAAGTCAAGTCAAGTCAAGTCAAGTTTATTTGTCACATACACATACGAGATGTGCAGTGAAATGAAAGTGGCAATGCTCGCAGACTTTTGTGCAAAAGACAAACAACAAAACAACCAAACAAATTATAAACACAATCATAACACACATTGCTTTTACATAAAAGCAAATAATCACAATTATCTATTCTGTGGCAAAATACCTTTACTTGTGGTTTAGAGATGGCAGTTCTCAATATGTGACAGCTCATATCATGACATACTTTCCTTTCTATTTAACCATCTATGCTACGTTGAGCCCATTTGATTTTTGAACATCTTGGGGTGCAATCTAACAAAGATCCTCAAGGCAGGATATTCTTGTGGAGTTGCATTTAAATTTCCGATTTATTTCATGAACCAAATTAAAATGGTATTGTTGATATCTCCCAATTTATATTACATCTAAAGGACCTGTCCCACTTGGCGATTTTTTTCGGCGACTGCCGGCGTCATATCAGGGTCGCCAAATGATTTTGAACATTTCAAAATCCAGTGGCGACAAAAAAAATGTTGCGACACTTGAAAAAACAATGCGCGCCAATACGTCATCACGCCGCGTCATGCCGCATCACCGCCGCATCAGGTCGCATCACCATGCATCACCATGCCGCAAATTTTTCGGTAGCATTATACGTCAGTGAATGATGCCGGCAGTCGTCAAAAAAATCGCCAAGTGGGAGGCCCTTAATGGACTTCTTGGCAATTGGAAACGTGCATAATACCTCCGTTGCACATCTGTTCAGCTAAGGTAAGATCCAACTAACCTAAGTCTCCTTTGTTATGTTCTGGCCGCATCAGGTCGCATCACTCCGCGCAATGCCGCAAATCTTTCGGTAGCATTATACGTCAGTGAATGATGCCGGCAGTCGTCAAAAAAATCGCCAAGTGGGAGGCCCTTAATGGACTTCTTGGCCATTGGAAACATGCATAATACCTCTGTTGCCCATCTGTTCAGCTAAGGTAAGATCCAACTAACCTAAGTCTCCTTTGTTATGTTCTGGCAGGGTACTAATATACTGAAGCTATGTCCTTTGTACGGTTTAATCTGCCTTGTATTATTTTTGTTCCCTCAACCATTTTTCCATGACGTAAAACACAAACATGCACAAAATACTCTCACCTGCTCCTATCAAGATATTATATAGATTCACCAAAGCATCTCATTTTTTTTTATTATTTCCTCCTGTAAAATCTTCCATTAGCATTTTAAAGAACTTATCCACCTGAGGTGATGCATCGCTCCATCTCATAAACGTTGTTAAATTATTTCTCTATTGCTCCTATTTTCTCTTAGCAATATCGCTTTAAGCCATGCCATTTAATCACTGCCTGTTTGCTACTTAAGCACCTTACAGCTCATTTTATTTCTTCCTTTGACTGTATGTGTGCAAACTGCACATTTTCATTATTTTTTTTTCCCTTCCCTTTGTTCATTTCTTGTTTCATTCCTATTCAGAGGCGAGGCTTTAAACAGAATTTTTTTTTTTTTACTGCTCACAGTCACAGAAATGAGCGTAAGTGGTGCATCTGCCAAAGCAGAAAATGCTGCAAATCGTTGGCAAAGCAGGAAACATCTGTGGAGAAAGAAACAATGTTAATGTTTCAGGCTGAATAAAAGCTCTGATGAAAATTATGTTTCCCTCACAGACCTGGCCTAAGATCGTTTTCTGTTTTATCTCAGTTTTTTAGTATCTGTGATACTTTGCTTTTGGTTTTCTGTGCTGAATTGTTTCAGTTCATCATGACCAATATATCATGTTAAATATTTAATTATTCTTTGCCAAAACATTTTTTGAATCATAATATCATTGGCAGGTACAGAACAGAAACAAGTCCTTTGGTCAACCAAGTCTGTACCAAAAATTAAGCCTTAATTTATACTTATCCTAATATAAACTCATTTTTATTCATCTCACATTCCCATCGACTACACTCCAAATTTTTCCACAATTTTACAAATCTACACATGCAGAGCAGTAATCATAACGTAATTTAACATATCTCAAAATCGCAGTCATACAGTTGCAATTCATACTGACCATCAAAAATGCATTACGTTAATTCTAAACCAATCCTTTATTTTTAACTCTCCCAAATTTTCATCAACTCTCTCCAGATTGTACTGCTCACCCACACACTAGAGGTGACCTTCAGAGGCCAATTAACCTAGCGGCTCACATATTTTGGGAAGTGGGAGCAAACTGGAGCACCCACAGACAACCCAGATGGTCAGCAGGATGCTTTCCCCACTCCCACCTCTCTCAACTCAACAAAACGCCCAATTAAATAATATATACAATATAACAGAGATTATTAAAAAAAAACATAGTGCTGGAGGAACTCAGTTGGTCAGGCTGTGGAGGAAAATGGACAGATAGTTTTGGTTAGGGGTCCTTTTTCAGACTGTTTAAGCGGAGTGGAAAAGGCTGGAAAAGAGAGGGAAAGATGGGGGAAATCTGACAAATGTTAGGTGGATACAGGTGAGTAGGAGTAATTGGCAGAGGGTGGAGATAATAACAGTGGCTAGGGATAAAATGGAGACAAAATAGTGTCAGATATGAAACAAAGAGTAAGAGTGATCGGTAAAGTTAGAGCGAGGGCTGTTGGTAGAAGGGAACAGAGGACAAAGGAGAGCGAGGGGATAAAGGACTGGGAGTAGGAGGGATAGGAAATGAGCAGGAGGAGGAGGAGGAGGAGGAGAAAGGAACAGGGTGACAGTGATGGTTGGAGCAAGGTGTCTGCACAGAATAAAAGGTGGGGGGGGGGGGGGGGGATAGGAAGTTTCATTTAAATTGGAGCATTCAATGTTCATGCCATTAGCTGTATGGCTAACCAAGTGGAATATGAGGTGCTGTTCTTCCAATTTGTGTTTGGCCTCATTTTGGCCCTGGAGGAGGCTGAGGACAGGAAGGTTATTATAGAATGGAGAGTGGGGTTAAAATGCCAACCGAATGGGAGTTCCTGCATGCCGTAGTGGACAGAGCGCAAGTGTTTGGTGAAATGGTTGCCTGGTATATGTTTGGTCTCGCCTACTTTGTATGCCTACTTTGGAGAACTGAAATGATACTTTCAACAGATTCATCAACTTTACTACCAGTTAGGTCACTTGAATGCGCTGATCCGCAGATGTCTCTGGCAGAGACTTAGAAAGATCCTAAAGCAAATCTGTTGTGAATGTTGTCACTTTGCCAATAGTTCCAAACCAGCAGTCAAACAGTCTTGTTGAAGTAGGCAGAAAATGTCTGTTACTGCCTGAGTACCATCAAATGCTGGTGTTAAGGAAATCCAGCCCATGTGGAGGGCATGTCCCCTTGCAAAGTGAGCCTCCTTGATGCCATCTTCTTTTCTCTACAGTTGCAGTAATTTAGGAAGGAACCAGCTGCCATCCTGGGATTGTGTAGGAAGGAACTGCGGATGCTGTTTACATTGACAATAGACACAAAAAGCTGGAGTAACTCAGTGGGACAGGCAGGATCTCCAGATAGAATGAGTGGATGATGTTTCGGGTCGAGATCCTTCTTCAGAATTCCTCAGTCTGAATAATTCCTCAGGTCTCAACACAAAACTTCACCCATTCATTCTATCCAGAGATGCTGCCTGTCCCGCTGATTTACTTCAGCATTTTGTATCTACCATCCTGTGATTCTTGCATATGTTCCTTGCATTGCACCATACACAGCAACAATAATGGTGATAGGACTATGGGAACCTGTACATCATTATGAAAAATTATGGGACATTCAGAAAAAGGAGCAGGAAAAGGAGGTCTGAAAATTTATGTCAATTATATCAAATTATTCTTCAAGGTTTCACAAACAAATGTCCAGCACAAGTCCTGTGAAAAATGTAGCTATAATACAACCTTTTGCCATATTTTCACATGATGTCAGTCTCCATACAATATAACCACTTGGTTTCAATTGCTGAGCCTTAGAATGTTGAATAAACACATGCAAATGGAACTAAAAATCCCACCCTGTTGACGCTGGACTTTGTATGTGACTGGCATTTTGAAAGTGCCGTGCCTCCAACTTGAAGGAATTTTGAAAGTGCCGTGCCTCCAACTTAAAGGAATGGCTCATCCATCATGCCATTACCAAGCCCACCTCTCAAAATTAATTTAAATCCTCCTAGTATTGGTATACTGGCAAATAATCTCTTTGCAAGTTAGTTTGGACAGTATGTTAATAGCCAGCATTCAGATTATCTGTCACATTTCAATTATATTCTAAATTATGTTCATTTACTGCAACCAGGTGTTATGTTTCACTGATGACAGCAATAAATTTCAAATATATGTGAACTTGCAGGATAAAGTCAGCTCTAACATAACGATTCACACTTCACTCTGATTGCTGCTCTGTTTCAATTTTTTCGAAACATCGTGTGATAAAAGGAAAATTTTAGCTACAGATAATGGGCCGGAGGGTAAATCCCCGACTGACATGAAACAAGTGCTTCATGTATATCAATGAACAAAACAAAGTTTAATTTCATTTTGGAGTATTTAATTATAGGCTTCTTATTGCAATCATTTTGAGTAATTGATGCAGCCCAGTCTTTAAAATTCCTTTTTTTTTTCCTTAAATAAAATGTGTTAATGAAAAATAAATTGAAAAAAACAAACTGAGTGAACTATCCAAGACAGTGTAGAAAATCTTTAAGTAAAGGTGTGAAGCTTTCATTTTCAGTGTAACAATAGATCCTAAAATGTGATTCCCAAATCAATGACACAATTTATCATATTTGGGAACCTCTTATCATTCATGTGTTAACAGAAACATTTGAGACTCCTCAAATTCCATCTCGTTGCATGTATTATTATGTATATTTTCATTGAGGTTAACTCATGGATACATTGGTTGCACTTTGATTAATTATTCAAAATATAGAATATAGAATTAATAAAACAGAAATTCTACTTCATTAACAGCTTAACGTCCCTTTTCTGATGGTGCTCATCAACTTAAAACATACAGTTTGGCTCTTTTAGTTGCTGCTCTATGACCTGTTGAGAATTTTCATTATTTTCAGTTTCATTTTGCATAGTTCACGAGTTCGATTTGACATGACTTTTCAATATTATTCATGCATAAACTTGATTAGCATGATTTTTTTCTCTGGGAACTTCGATAAGTGAAATAATGCTTCATTGTAATGTTGTCAAGTTGCAATACGTGATTTTTTTAATACAGTGTGAAAGTACTCATTTAAAATAGTAGAAAAGAACGATTTTTAATATATTGTAACAGCGGCAATATTCAGGAAATTAATGTTGTGATAAGGTTTAAATGGTTTATTTTGAAGTAAATGTTGGTATCATGTACAACAAGATTAACAAAAAGTCCATTATTCTTTCAAAAGAAGATCCCAAACATTAAAATCTAATTGTTGGTTTTTACATTATTTCTTTTCAAATAAATCAAATCAGCCAAATTGCTATATAATGAATATAGTTATACAAAGAAATAGTATGAAGGAAAGGGAGGCTAAAATACAAATTTAAAATAAGTAACGAGCTGTAAAAAAAATAATTACAAAAATAAATTATTAAATGGCAGAAGTAATAACAGCATAAAACAAAAGCAGACAGGGTAAGAAATAAATAAATAAAACATAAAAGTAAGTTTCCATGACAAAGATATTTGTATCTTTACCAGTCACAGACGAGGTCCCGGAAGACTGGAGATATCCAATGTTGTTCCTTTGTTTAAGAAGTGAAGATAATCCAGGAAATTATAGGACGGTGAGCCTCACAAAAGTTGTAGGGAAGATTTTGGAGAGGATTCTTTTGGGTAGGATGTATTCATATTGCAAGAGAATGGTCTAATAATGAACAGTCGGCATGGTTTTGTCTGTAGCAGGTAATATCTTATGAACGTAATTGAGTTTTTTTGAGTAGGTGATAAAAGTGATCGATGAGGGTAGTGGATATTGTCTGCAAGGTAAGGCATTTGATAAAATCCCACCTTGTAGGCTGATCCAGAAGATTAACGATCCATGGAGTCCACAGTGATTTAGTTGTTTGGATGCATAATCAGCATACTCGTAGAAGCCTGTGGGTTTGGGTGGTAGGGCATCATTTTGACTGTGGTTCAGTGACCAGTCGAGTTCCACAGAGATCTGTGCTAGGACCTCAGTTTTTCGTGATATATATAACCAGCTTGGATGTAAATGTAGATGATCGGGTAGAACATAGAACACTACAGCATAGAAACAGGCCCTTAGCCCACAATGTCTCTGCTGAACATGATGCTAAAATAAAATAATCTCATCTGCCAGCACATGATCCATTCCCTCAATTCTCTGAATATCCATGTGCCTATTTAAAAGTCTCTTACACAATCATATTTGGCTCCACCTCCCCTGGCAGCATGTTCCATATCCTCACCAACCTCAGTGTAAAAAAGGTTTGCACAACACAATTCCTTTAAATTATGCCACTCTCACAAAACTGACCTCTCATCTTTGATGTTCCCCCCTAAAAAAAAGGTTGTGACTGTCTACTTATCTGTTTTCTCATACATTTATATACTTCTATCAGGTACCCCTTAGGACATGTGGTACTCCAGAGAAAACAATCCAATTCTGTCCAATCTTTCCTTGTAGCTAATACCCTCTAATCCAGGCAACATCCTGGTAAACCTCTTCAGCATCTTTTCCACATCCTTCCTGCAATGGGACAACCAGAAATGTATGCAATACTCCAAATACGGCTTTGCCAAAGGCTTGTAGATATACTTCATGTATATGAGGAGTCTCCCTCGTAGCTGTGTTCTCCTGTTGCAGGCTTGAGGAAGTCTGAGCCACTGGGACGAACCTGAGGCCTGCCAGCACCACCACGAAGTCAAGATTGGACTGCCGGGAAGAAGCCCATGACAGCCCATGACAGCCAGTGCTGTTACTGAGGCTAATACTGAGTGGCCAGGATAAGCCTGAGATGCCAGATCCTCTTCATGCCCACAGACAACGAGAGACTTCGCCCACATGCAGAGGCAAAGACTGAGGTTCCAGGATAATCCAGAGACTGCCTGTACCGCCTCTTCAAACCTCAAAGCTGAGCTGCCAGGATAAACCTGAGACTGCCAACACCTTTTTATGAGGTAATGGTGAACTGTAGGGAGAAACCTGAGTTTGCCACGCCCCCTTCTTCGAGACCAGGACCAATTTGTCGGAACAAGCCATAGATCACCACCACCACTGCGCATGTGCCATGATGGCAAGGGACAGCACCCACAGCAGTCCTGGACTTTCTTCCCACTGTAAGTAAAATATATATGGGAGACGTGAGTTCACCCTTCTGCAAATGTCGATGTAGTCACTGCCATACTCGGCGTCATTCCCCATCGTACATTTAGCACAAGGAGAGGATAAATTCCTGAAACCATAGATCCATTAAACCAACTTAAAAAAGGTTTTTATTTGATTTGTATATGATTTGTTGGTTTGTCTGTAGTATAGGGTGAATTGTCTACTGTAATTTGTGCCTTGTGTAGGTTAGTGGCAAGAGAATCAGGAGTGGCAAATTGATGGACACAAAACAGAGAAACAGAGAAAACTGATGATGAAATAAGTGGAGAACACATTTGTAACATGAGCCAGCTGGTGCAAGGACCTTCACATAGATTCCCCACCTGAGGGGGTAATCTCTGCAACATAGGTTAATGCCAAGGCACAATCAGCAAAACTGATGGGAGTAACTGGTCACACTTCTTGGCAACCATTCTTCCATGTGCATGCTTGGAAACTGTTGGTAGTTTCACTGACATTTCCTCACAGGCTCTGCACTCTTAAGCTAATCATGATGAATAGGAATTAACATGAGGACAGACGGATTACATTTCAGCATGTCATTAATTCATTTCATGTAATTTTAAATAGGCTACCAGAGCTCCAACTATTTAACATGCAGACTTTCTAATCATATTATTTTCCTGCCAATTTAAAAGGAAGGAAAATACGACCATAATTTCTTCAGTCCTTTCTTCACAAATCTAAATACAACTAGTCAAATACATCTATATAACTAAAAGTCTCATCATGACCACTTGCTGTCTGCGCTGTACATTAATTTTAGAAAAAAATGCTCTAATATATCGCTATGATTGTTGGCCATCTTACTCACAGTCCTCCCCCACTGAAGCTGTCCTGAGGATTTTTTCCGATCGATTAAAAATAAAAGAGTTATGAGTGTTTAAAAAAACTTGTGATCAACTGATTGGTCCTCTTGCCTGTCAATCACCATGATGAAGGTAACTCCACTTCCTTGGAGGGGGGGGGCAGGACTATAAAACCCCAGAATCCTGGACGTGGGTCAGACACTCTGGAAGATCGCGAGGGGGAGTCCACAACTGTGATTCTAAGGTGGAATCAACTGGAATGTAAGTCTGCACGTACATGCAATAAATTATGTGTTAGCCCTTAATGACAATGCAATGAGTTGTTTAGCAATTTGGTGACTTGCACTGAACAAAATGCTATGAAATTGAGTTTGGTGGCCTGCACTCTGGCTGAAATGCCGTGAAATTGAGTTTGGTGGCCTGCACTCTGCCTGAAATGCTGTGAAATTAGGTTTGGTAGCCTGCACTCTGCCTGAAATGCCGTGAAATTGAGTGCCTGAATGCTGTGAAATTGAGTTTTGTGGCCTGCACTCTGCCTGAAATGCTATTTCAAGGAATAGTCGTGAGTGAACTGCCAGCCCACCAGCCCTGAGTAACTGATCTGTCAGCCCATCAGCCCTGAGTGACTGATCTGCCAGCCCATCAGCCCTAGTGACTGAGCTGCCAAGCCCACCAGCCCTGTGTGACTGAGCTGCCAGCCCACCAGGCCTGATTGTCTAAGCTGCCAGCCCAAGAATCCATTCGGCCCACATTGTCCATACTAGCCCTGGAAACCAGTCCCTTCATCCTACAACACCCATACTAACGCTCCAGAGAGGCATCCCCCACTAGCCACCAATATTGGAATTGGTGGAGAGGTGGAATATTACGTTGGGGGACCAGCCCTCCCGTGTGAACATGGGACCCAATGGGTCCCACTTAGTGCAGTAGAAATATATTTGTTTTCAGTGACAACTTAATCTCCAGAGAAAGTATGTCTCACCAAATATTACTGAACTAATATGCAGGCAATGTGTAATACCAGGCATGTCTTCATCTCATTATCATATAATTACCTTCAATCTTTTTCAGACTTCCTTTTGTATGGGAGCTAGTCAGCTCTGTGCCTACAGTGATAACCACAATCCTATCGCTAAACCTTGACTTGTGAATATTATTAATTGTCCATTAATTCTGCAGAGGAATGCATGAGGATAATTGCTGATTATAAATATTTTTTCATTTCATCATCATGTCAAAGTCTCATCCATTTACCATTCTCATTGAGATGCAGTTCTTTAAACATCCCATGTATTGGGTCATTTAAGTAAATAGGTGCTTATTCAGTGGAGGAAACAACTGAGAAATGTGGTCAAAGACCAAAAATCTCTCATCTAGATGAATTTACTTGAATTTATGACTACTATTTACGATCTACGTCATCCTAGAACTCATGGACATGTGAAAAGCTTGAAAAGTCAAGCAGCACCTACAGAAAGGGACATTACAAAGCATCACAACTTTATTCTTGGCATAAGTTTCCTTGCTGTTATCCCAAAGCCTGGCTGCCTCATTTGACAACCAGGAGATTTAAAAGGCTGACTGAGAAACAAGAGCAGACAGCATATCTGTTGAAGTTCTAATGCTTGGCAGAAAAGAACCTTGGTCATAAATTCACAGCATTGTCTGGCATGTCTGAGAGCGGGACAATAGGCCAGGAGATCTCAGAGGCGCTGCAATCATGACTATCTTCAATAAAGGGGATGATCCGATAGGGGTAACAACAGATGGAATTTCACGTTGTCTGCTGCACGGAAAATCGCTGTCAAGATCTTTCTTGATAATGGCTGAAATGCCTCTGCTTGAATTACAGTGTGGATTCGGTGAGGAATAACTGACATGGCATTCTTTGAGCAACAACAGCATACATTCAGGCAGCAACATCAAACATTATGCTTGGTTTTTGGTGATCACTGATAAAGCCTTTAATGATTTAGAAAAGCCAGCTGTTTGCAGTCAATGTCAATAATTTGGCTGAAGTGGTCATGTATAATATATTCAGGTTTGCCAACAGTACCAAACTGAACAAAAAAGTGAATTGCAAGGAAGATGCAGAGAGAGGCTTTATGGGAATGGCAACAGGAATGGCTAAAGAGATATCAAATGAAACAATGTCATAGATAAAATAGAAATGCAAGGTATTGCTGAGAAGGTAGAAGATTAAACAGTGTTAATGTTCAGAGGTATCTGGGTATTATTGTGCATGTCACTGTAAGGCAACAGGCAGATGCAGCAAGCAGCTCAGGGAGCCAAATTACCTTTATTGCAAAAGGATTTGAGTGCAAGAGTGCTCCAATGTATGGAGTCCAAAAGAGCCTTATCTTGAGTGTCATTATATGACACTAAAATAGGCTCTCCAGACCAATGTGTCCAAGTGTTCATACTTCTTCTTCTTCTATGTAGTGTTTTTTGGCGGTTGGCAAACAACTTTTTTGGTGCATTACCGCCACCAACTGGCATGGAGTGTGGATCAAACAACACCATTACATATACTAATAACCTATATCCTTCTGAACAAATTGGTTACCCTAAGAAAAAGCAACAGGATTTGATAGCACTTATATGAACTCCCTTGCAACATATCTACCAAATCAAATTGTACTCTTTATTTTCTACTTGATGAAAAGTAATCCGAATAGCGAAGGGTACCCTTAATTCTGTCGAACTTAGAGAGGATGAATAGAAGTCCAGTCTTAGCAGAGGGATATTAACATTCAGGAGGAAAAGTAGTCATTTAAGGAGTAGTACCCCTCAGCAAAGAGTAACCTAGGAAGGGGAAAATCTTCGGTATCAGAGGGAGAGGTGCACTGAGTGATAACAGCATGACGGGGTATCGAGATCGCGTGTTCGTGAACAGTGCGCTAGTGCTTTAAATCATTTTGTAAATTGTAAAAATCTAGCTTTCGTATTGTCATAGGATCCAATTTGTGTAAATATTCTGTGTATGTAAATAAACTTAGAGCGTATTAAGAATTAGAAGTTAAAATTTAGATTGTGTTAAGTCCGCGGACTGTTATTTGTGTTGCTGCTTGTGTGAGTGTTTACGGATTTAGATACTTGAAGTAAGAGTGTGTTTGAGTTAAATATTTGTATTTGTTTAGATCGTATACTGAGAATCTGAATTGTGGTTCGATCAGGGGTTGTACTCTTTCGATCGCTGCGTTGGGGGAGGAGCCATTCTGCTGACCGATTGTACCATGAGAAGGATTTCTCAGAGTGTGTGATTAATAATCAACAAATGTTTGTGGTTTATTTAGCAGTGTGGTTGTGCCTGATAGTAATAGGTAGTGTGTTATCCTGCTTGTGTACTATGTTACTTACGTGTCTGAAGATCATTTTTGGATATTTCAATTGAGGAACAAAATGTGAGTGAGAATGTATTTGACTCGGTATGTTGGTATGTGTATGGATGTGTTTGATTGTTCCCTGGAGTACTCTGATTCTTGAATGACTAGGGATAAAGAAAGTAGTAAGGTTGATATGGTGTGGACTTGTGGAAGATAGGAGAAGAATTTGAATAGGAGAATAGGATTGGTGGAGTAAAGGAGTAACGAGTTGCAAGGCTGTAAACGCTTTGAACCATTAGCCATTGTCTAGGAGCGAGCTTGGTAAATTTAGGGAGCAAAAGAAAGCATTTAAGGGCCTGTCCCACTGTATGAGGTAATTCAAGAGTTCTCCCAAGATTCCCCTGATTCGAACTCGGAGAATTATGGTAATAGCTCATAGGTACTCGGGGCTCTCGTGGACATTTTTCAATGTTGAAAAATCGTCACGAGCTTACTGTGTTTCCTGAGTACCTGCCGTTAACGTTGCGAGCCGTTAAGAGACGTCCCGAGCTCCGACGTACCTGCTACATACATTCTTTGTACTTACCACGAGTTTGATTTTTTTTTTAAACTCAGGAGAGCTCTTGAATTACCTCGTACTGTGGGACAGGCCCTTTAGCAATTCTGTTCGGGGTGTTCAGAAGCATGGGGAATAATGTAGATAGGGATGTGAAGAGACATTATGTCTAAGTTTGACAGACTATATCTCAATGGGGCTAGGTTAGGTCAGGTGGAGGTACAGCGAGACCTGGGCATCCTTGTACACTGGTCACTAAAAGCAGACGTGCGGGTACAGCAGGCAGTGACGAAAACTAATGGATGTTGGCCTTCATAACAAGAGGATTTCGGTATAGGAGTAGAGAGATTCTTCTGTAGTTGTATGGGGCTCTGGTAAGACCACATCTGGAGTATTGTGTACAGTTTTGGTCTCCTAATTTGAGGAAGGACATCCTTGTGATTGAGGCAGTGCAGCATAGGTTCACGAAATTGATCCCTCGGATGGCGGGATTGTCATATGAGGAAAGATTGAAAAGGCTAGGCTTGTATTCACTGGAGTTTAGAAGGAAGAGGGGGTATCTTGTAGAAACATATAAAATTGTAAAAGGACTAGAAAAGCTAGATGCAGGAAAAATGTTCCCAATGTTGGGCGAGTCCAGAACCAGGGGCCACAGTCTTAGAATAAAGGGGAAACCATTTAAGACTGAGATGAGAAAAAACTTTTTCACCCAGAGAGTTGTGAATTTTTGGAATTCCCTGCCACAGAGGGCAGTGGAAGCCAAATCACTGAATGGATTCAAGATAGCTAGATACTCTAGGGGCTGGTAGAATTAAGGGATATGGGGAGAATGCAGGCACGGGTTATTGATTGGGGACGATCAGCCATGATCACAATGAATGGCGGTGCTGGCTCGAAGGGCTGAATGGCCTCCTCCAGCACCTATTTTCTATGTTTCTATGTTAAGAGAAAAAGAGCCCATTGCAACAAATGTGTAATGAGTTCCCTCACAAAGCAGTACGAAGGGGAGCTAACCAAGAATATAAAGGAGGATAGTAAAAGCGTATTTAGGTATGTGAAGAGAAAAAAAATAGTTAAGACCAAAGTTGGACCCTTGAAGAACGAAAAAGGTGAATTTATTATTGGGAACAAGGAAATGGCAGGTGAGTTGAACAGGTATTTTGGATCTGTCTTCACTAAGGAGGACATAAACAATCTTCCTGATATAGAAGTGGCCTGAGGATCTGGGGAGACAGAGGAACTAAAGGAAATCCAAATTAGGCAGGAAATGGTGTTATGGTAGACTGATCGGACTGAAGGCTGATAAATCCCCAGGGTATGATGGTCTGCATCCCAGGGTACTTAGGTAGTGGCTCTAGAAATCATGGATGCATTGGTGATTATTTTCCAATGTTCTATAGATTCAGGATCAGTTGCTGTGGATTGGAGGGTAGCTAATGTTATTCCACATTTTAAGAAAGGCTGGAGAGAGAAAACAGGGAATTATAGACCAGTTAGCCTGACATCGGTGGTGGAGATGATGCTGGAGTCAATTATAAAAGATGAAATAGCCACACATTTGGATAGCAGTAACAGGATTGGTCCGAAGATAGGAACCAGGAAAATTATCCTGTAACTAGGATAGAAAGTGAACGCATAGCCAAGGAAGAATTGCCAAGATGTAACTCTGAACCATGGATTCTCACAGTACCAGCAAATTACAGATGGGGAGAAATTAGGGTTCCAGATTACTCCGATTATTATCACCACTATACTCCCAATGGAACCAGAGATAGAATAAGAACAACTATGTTGCCTAATCAATGATATACATGTGGGGGGTTGGACATTGGATTTGGGCCTGTCCAACAAAGGGGCGAATGAAAGAGAGAGGTCAAAGAAGGGATTTCCAGGATTACGAAGAACTTAGAGATCCTAGAGAATATAGACACATCTGAAACCCAACAAATTATAGGTCCTTTAATTCAAGAGCCTACTAGAACATAAGAGACCAGAGAGAAAAATGGCTTGAATGTCAGGAACTAAGAAGTCACACACCATTCACTCAAGCTAACCCATTTACTCAGTCCTGACTCACCAACCCGCCCTCGAAATGTGGGCGTGGAGACATGACTCCTACTCTAGAACCCCCTCAAGTAATTTACCAGAATGAACAAATTGGATGTACTATTGTAGAAAAAACTGAAAATCACATAGAAGAAAATTATAAACCATCTTACGACTACCCCAGAAAACCCCATATAGCAAAGAAGGAGTTAACCATTTGCAGTGCTTTTACTTCAACCAAAACCCCACCAACCATTCGCAGTGCTTTTACTTCAACCCAAACCCCCACCAACCATTTGCAGTGCTTTTACTTCAACCCTATCCCCACCAACCATTTGTAGTGCTTTTACTTCAACCCACCCCCCACCAACAATTTGCAGTTCTTTTACTTCAACCCAAACCCCAAACATTTGCAGTGCTTTTACTTCAACCCATTTTGCAGTGCTTTTACTTCAACCCAACCACATTTTCATTTTCAAACCACATTAAGGGCACTCAAGGTCAGTAAAACCACACTCACAGTTTAGTAGACATGTGTTCAGTATTATTCACAGCTCTGAATGAGAGACGTGGCCCTCTCACTTTCCCCATCTTGCAGAGACTGACTGAGGAACAATGCTTCCGGGTTTCATAGTCCCTCCCCCCTCCCACCAGCAGGGGCAGCAGAGAGAATCTCACCATTTTTAAAACATTCATAACTTTTATTTTTCATCGATGGGAAAAATCCTCTTGTCCTGCGCAGCAGAGGTGGACTCAAAGATGGCCAAAAATCACAGCCATAAGTGGCAGCATTTGTTTCTAAAATCATGAAACAGGAAAACAGGGTCAAGATCAGACTTTTAGTAATATAGATGATAACCCATCATTTATGATAACCAAATAGTTCAATAATCAGCTAACCAGATATACGTAGGTGTGTCCTTTACATTTTCCATCAATCGGCAACCGAAGAAGATAATGTCTCTTCCCAGAATCTTGCCAAACGTCCCGAGTTTTCATGGACATAGCTTAAAAAATTCCATCTGGTGAGTCTTCACCGAGTTTTCGTGGGCGCGAATTCCCTCCGTCCGTGTTGCTGCTCATTCTTCCATCCCTTTCCAATGTTGAACATAAAACTTAAAATTTCTGAAAAACTTGGGACAAAGCAAGTTACCATCATGCACACATGCTTTCCCATACATTCACTGCAATTCTACAATACTATTCCAATTCAAACCTATGATATAATTCTCTAGCACTGTATCCCTATTGCTAATCTGTTCCCTAATATGCTCTTTATTATCCTAGGATCAACACTAATCAGCCTTCTTCACACTCGCACGATGTTATAATATGTATATCTGATGATGGGTCCTCATATAAATTTCAGTGGGTTCATCCAGATTTCCCTACAGGTGTGACTCTAATTTAAAGCTAACTATGAAAAATATTTCAATTTGAGCAAATTCTGTCTCAACCTTCAATTTAATACTTCAAATGTCAGTGTCCATCTCATCCTTCTCATTCCACAGCATTGTAGCTGATAACACAATTCCCTTCCAATTCCTGTGGAATTCCCAGCTGTTCAAATGTAAACAATCAATTTTTATATGCTGTCAATTTCATCATAAATCCAATCCAGACTGCCGAACCCATATAACCATATAACCATATAACAATTACAGCACGGAAACAGGCCATCTCGGCCCTACAAGTCCATGCCGAACAAATTTTTTTCCCCTTAGTCCCACCTGCCTGCACTCGTACCATAACCCTCCATTCCCTTCTCATCCATATGCCTATCCAATTTATTTTTAAATGACACCAATGAACCTGCCTCCACCACTTCCACTGGGAGCTCATTCCACACCGCCACCACTCTCTGCGTAAAGAAGTTCCCCCTCATATTACCCCTAAACTTCTGTCCCTTAATTCTGAAGTCATGTCCTCTTGTTTGAATCTTCCCTATTCTCAAAGGGAAAAGCTTGTCCACATCAACTCTGTCTATCCCTCTCATCATTTTAAAGACCTATCAGGTCCCCCCTTAACCTTCTGCGCTCCAGAGAATAAAGACCCAGGGACAATTTCTTTCCACCTTGATAATAGAAGCCACTTTACCATCAAGGGTTAAGCAGTTCAAATCCATCAGTCAAATATGCATCGGCTATGCTACTCTCAATACCTACTCAAGTTTTTCCCACTAATTTACTAAGTTTCTCCTCCAGTACCTCTACTCATTTATGCAGGTCTCCTCACTATGTTAACTCGATAGTGTGTTGATTCTCTACTATGTTAACTTTAATCTATTGCCTTTGTTCTCAGTCTAGGGGTTAACGCTTGTACTAGTTCTAGGGTTTGTGTTGATGTGAAAGCACTGCAAATGGTTGATTGGGGTTTGGGTTGAAGGAAAAGCACAGCAAATGGTTGGTGGGGGTTTGGGTTGAAGTAAAAAAAACTGCAAATGGTTGGTGGGGGCTTGGGTTGAAGTGAAAGCACTGCAAATGTTTGGTGGGTGGTTGGGTTGAAGTAATAACACTGCAAATGGTTGGTGGGGATTTGGGTTGAAGTAAAAGCACTGCAAATGGTTGGTGGGGGTTTGGGTTGAAGTAAAAGCACTGCAAATGGTTGGTGGGGGTTTGGGTTGAAGTAAAAGCACTGCAAATGGTTGGTAGTCTAAATTTGACAACTTCCTGTTTGCACTGTATATTGATTTTAGATAAAACACTACCACTTACGGCTGTGATTTTTGGCCATCTTACTGTCCCCCTCCGCTCATCAGGTGCAGAGGATTCTTCCCATCAATGAAAAATAAAAGTGTAATTAGTGTTTAAAAAATGTTGAGAATCTCTCTCCTGTCAATCATGCCATGAAGCTCACACCTTTTCCGGTGGGATGGGGGAGGGATTATAAAACCCGGAAGTGTGAGTGTGCCTCAGTCTCAGCATGATGGGGATGGGGAGGGAGAGGTCACGGCTCTGTCTGAGTTGTGAATCAACTGAATACACTGAATGTCTACTGAACTGTTAGTGTGGTGTTTTGTGTAGTTTTATAGTGGTTTTATGGTGGTTTCACCCTGCTTAAAATGGTATGAAACAGTATTTGAATGTGGTACCCTTGCACCCTGCATGAAATGATATGAAACTGCATTTGAATTTGGTGGCCTTGCACCCTGCTTGAAATGGTATGAAACTGCACTTGTATTTGGTGGCCATGCACCCTGCTTGATGTGGTGTGAAACTGCAGCTGAATTGTGTGGCTTTGCACCCTGCTTAAAGCGGTATGAAACTGCACTTGAATTTGGTGGCCTTGCACCCTGCTTGAAGTGGTAGCAGACTGCACCTGAATTTGGTGACCTTGCACCCTGCTTGAAGTGGTATGCAACTGCACTTGAATTTGGTGGCCTTGCACCCTGCTTGAAATTGAATTTCAAAGAATAGCCTTGGGTCAACTGCCAGCCCACCAGCCACGAGTGAGCTGCCAGCACATCAGGCTTGAGGGACTGAGCTGCTACCCCAAGAATCCATTTGGCCCACAATGTCCATACTGGCCACCAATATTGGAGTTGTTGGAGAGGTGGAATATTGCGTGAGGGGACCAGCCCTCCCGTGTGAACATGGGGCCCAATGGGTCCCACTTATTCTAGTATATAATAAAAAGGAAGGAATGTTAATCCTGGCCAAATTGGAGAGGCTAGGACTTTAAAATGTGGTAAATGCTTCAGGGTTGTTGGGAGATCTGGTCAATTTGGAAGTGCTTGGACAAGCTGGGGAGTGGTGCCAGTGAGTCTAAAGCCTGGATATAAGTTGCAAGAAAAGAATAAGATCATCTGCAGACCCTGTCAATTAGGTGCAAAATGCATAGAATGGATTGGATGGCTGCAAAGCAGACATACACCTTGTAAATAATTGTAAATAATGTTGCAGAGTTCTACTTTGCCGAGTGTTGATTGGATGAAATATTGACCCTTGCCTGTGTTTCTTGCAGATCAGGGTAAATGTTTCTAAGTTGACTTCCTTGAAAAGTCCTGTTTGAATACAATGTATTAAGCTATTGTTGGGTTATGGAAATTTGTATTATTGGGTTATGGAAATGCCTGCTATGTATTGGGTTAATCAATATCTGTAATTGTATTGTTCAGAGACCACCCCAATGTGGTTCGGCCCCTCGAGGTACCGGGACCTATAAAAGTCGGCTGCCACGAGATCCAGCGCCGATCTTCTGGGAGACCGCTTGGGACTGCGTGACCTTCTGGAGTGTCTCTCTTTGAGCGATGCCTAGAGGTCTTTATCAAGCAGATACGGGGATCTAACCCGCGGTGGGATAGGTACATTAGTTCTGTAATTGTGATTGGTGGAGAGGTGGAATATTGCGTTGGGGGACCATTGTCAATTGTAATTGACAAACAGTAATCGTGTTTTGTCAAAATAAAGATTAGTTGTTCAAGTGGTTGATTCAGTGATTTTTGACTGAAACTAGACTGGGGGAAGCTTCAAACTAGCAATTTACAGTGGCGGGATATCGAAAATGCTAAAAGTGAAGCTCTTCCAGTCCGTCGCCCTCCCTACAGCCCTCTATGCAAGTGAGACATGGAAAATCAATGAGAAGATGAAAAATAAATTGGATAGCTACAGCTAGCTACAGAGACCACATCACAAACGAGAAGATCTACTGGGAAACTGCAACAAAGCCTCTCAGCCAGGACATAGATGTACGCAGGATGAAATTTGCAGGACGTACTCAGAATGTCACCAGAATGTGCACCTATGATTGCAATGACATGGCAACCTGACAGAAGAATGAAAAGAGGCCGACCAAAACTCACATGGAGGCGAACATTCCAGAAGGATTTGGAAGCCCGGGACGCAACCCTGTTGAGGGTGCAAGACGTTATACATAACCAAACAGGATGGCAAATGTTTGCTGCCCAATGCACTGAACAGTGTGGGAGGAACTAAGTCAAAGACTTACATGCTTCTGTAGTTGCCTGAAGAGATAACATTGACTTTGAGGAAAACATAAACATCGGACTTAACATGCCTAGTTTGTAACTAAATATAATTATTTAAACTCTTGATTGTCATTGAGAAATAACACAGGAGAATTATTTGCCACAATTATTTGCTACTGTCACAATTAATGCAGTGTGATGGTGTGCATGTGAATGATTTACCTATACAACCTTGATATTATATGGCTGTGTAACTACATTTGTATGCTGGGAAAATAATTGAATATCTGGACCTGCAATATCCCTTTAAATTCAATAATAATATGTATACATTTTGAAACAAATGCTTGGATATTGCTTTGGAACTGGTGCATAAATATTCAGTGCTTGTGGTCTTTACACAGTTAGACCGGTACTGTATGTCCTCTGGTCCTCGATTCCCCTACTCTGGGTAAGAGATTGTGCATCTACCTGATCTATTCCTCTCATGATTTTGTACACCTCTATAAGATATCCTCTCATCCTCCTGTGCTCCATGGAATAGATACCCAGCCTATTCAACCTCTCCCTATAGCTCACACCCTTTAGTCCTGGCAACATCCTCGTAAATCTCTTCTGAGCCCTTTCAAGCTTGACAATATCTTTCCTATAACACAGTGCACAGAACTGAACACAATATTCTAAATGCGGTCTCACCAACGTCGTATACAATTGCAACATGACCTCCCAACTTCTATACTCAATACTCTGACTGATGAAGGCCTAAAATGCAACAACTCACACTTCTCTGCATTAAATTCCATCAACCATTCCTCCGCCCACCTGGCCATTTGATCCAGATCCTACTGCAATTTTTCACAACCATCTTCACTATCTGCAAAACCACTCACTTTTGTATCATCAGGAAGCTTGCTAATCTTGCCCTGTATGTTCACATCTTAGTCATTGATGTAGATGACAAACAGTAATGGGCCCAGCACCGAACCCTGAGGCACACCACTAGTCACAGGCCTCCAGTCCGAGAAGCCCCTCAATGAACCTGCTCCAGTCAACTTGAGCGGCACCTTCTCTCATACCTTCAGTTGCCCTTACCCTAATTGAGCAATTTAACACGTGGACCCTCTCAGTCCCTATCCATAACTATCTTAAACCTAATCTAACTATCTCACTGGTCCTAAAAGGTCCTCCACAAACACTTCATTAACTTGCCCTTCCCAATTTCCCAAAACTACATCCAGCATTGCCCTCTTACATGTAGGGGCCTCCTGCTTAGGAAAACTCTCCTGAACACTTTAGAGGAATTTCACCCCATGAGCAATCCCATTGGGTGATGCTGTCAGCGATGGCAGTCTCGCCAACGGTCTGTCTGTCTTTTCGTCTTTTTTGTTATTTTTAGTGTGTTTTAAAAGTATGTGTTATTGTTCTCTGGTTTATTTTATGTGGGGGATGGAGGGGGGAAACCTTTTTTTTCAATCTCATACCTTGCCGGAGATGTGATTTGTTTTTGGATCGTATCTCCGGTCGCTCTACGGACTAACATCATAGAGCTGACGGCTTTGCTCAAGACTGACTTTGAGCCTCGCTGCGGGGCTGTGGACTTACCATCGGAGCCTGCAGTCCCTTGCCAGGGATCGACAGTCCAACCACGGCCTGCGGATTTCGAGGAGCTCGCAGTCTCGGATAGAGACTGATGTCGGGAAGCTCCAAAATCGCAGGAGGTTCGACTAGTTCCGAGATGAGGTGAGGGAGCTGAGTCCCCCCCCCCCCCAATGCGGGAGATTGATTGCCCCAAAGCAGTGGGCACAACCGCCGGCTACGTGAGCCAAGATCGTCCCGTCAACGGAAGAAAGGGAAGAGATTGAATTTATTTTGCCTTCCATCAGAGTGAGGAATGTGGATGAGTCACTGTGGTGGATGTTTATGTTAAATGTATTTTGTGTCTTGTTGCTTTTTATTGGTATGACTGTATGCCAAATAAAATTCCTCGTATGTTGCAAAACATACTTGGCTAATAAAGTATGATTATGATTTAAACACTTCACAATATGATTTTCCCAGTCTATATTGGGAAAGTTAAAATCCCCTACCATATATGACCTACAACATTATTTGACCTGCAGCTGTCAGCTGAGACGTGATTAAGCGGACTGTGCCTACACTCAAATATGTTAAGAAGAATGAATAATGATTTTGTTGTATTAAATTCTTAAGTGGCTTGATGTGGGAATAATCCTTAACCTATACGTAGCATCTTGAACTCTGGGTCACCATCTCAAAATAAGGTGTCAACTATTCAGGACAGAGCTGAGAAATGTTGAAATCACCACTGACTAGTTTCCAACTGAAGTGGTGCTACTCCACTGGACAAATGAGAAGTTGTTCCACCAACATCCACCAACACTTCAAAAAAGTCATTCCAAACTCACTCACCAAAGCGAGATCTGGAGATAATGCTAATGAATGCATGTCCACAGGATGAGTTCCAGGGCTTCTTCCACGTGAACATAATAATAATAATAATAATAATAATAATAATAATAAACGTTATTTCAGACTCAAGGTCCAGACAAGGGACAATATTACATAGAAACATAGACATAGAAACATAGAAATTAGGTGCAGGAGTAGGCCATTCGGCCCTTCGAGCCTGCACCGCCATTCAATATGATCATGGCTGATCATCCAACTCAGTATCCCGTACCTGCCTTCTCTCCATACTCCCTGATCCCCTTAGCCACAAGGGCCACATCTAACTCCCTCTTAAATATAGCATAAAACATAAAAGTACATTGCATATTAAAAACATCATCAAGTACATATAAAATCTTAGTATATCGCTTATAAAAGCATCATAAATTATATATTAAAAAACAAAATACATTAATTAAAATCCAGAATAAAAAGAATGATCAATGTCCTACAATGAGACAATGATGTAGGATGAGGAACAGCTTCTACAATAATACCATCACATTGCTGAACTCGGAGTCCCGCCAATAGACTTCTCCAGTCTCTCCGTTCACATTGTTCGATTATTGTTTGATTATTCTGTATTTTTATTTTTATTTCTATATTGCACTATACTATGGACTGACGCTAAACTGCATTTCGTTGTACCCATACTCGTATTTGTGCAATTACATTAAAGTTGAATTGAATTGAATGATACCAGTGTCTCCACAACTGGGATTCGTAGCGTGTAGTGTTAAACCTTATGTTTGACAAGGCCACAATAATTACATTTTTAGAGTCATTTATCCTGCAAATAAATTTATACATATGATTTCTTCGGATAGCTTCTGAAGTATTGACTTTACCAGGAAATACTCTGGGTACTCTGGAATTTAGAAGGATGAGAGGGTATCTTATTGAAACATATAAGATTATTAAGGAATTGGACATGCCAGAGGCAGGAAACATGTTCCCGATGTTGGGGGAGTCCAGAACCAGGGGCCACAGTTTAAGAATAAGGGGAAGGCCATTTAGAACGGTGATGAGGAAAAAAATGTTCACCCAGAGAGTTGTGAATCTGTGGAATTCTCTGCCTCAGAAGGCAGTGGAGGCCAATTATCTGGATGCTTTCAAGAGAGAGTTAGACAGAGCTCTTAAAGATAGCGGGGATATGGTGAGAAGGCAGGAACGGGGTATTGAATGTGGATGATCAGCCATGATCACAGTGAATGGGGTTGCTAGCTGGAAGGGCCAAATGGCCTACTGCTGCACCTATTGTCTATTGTATATTGAATAATCCTCACACCTCTACAAAGTGTTTCTCACAATCTACATCTTCTGTACATCTTCAACAATAAAACTCCACCAGATCCTAGAATATGTCGGCACTTCTCATTTTCCAGCAGCTATTTCACAAGAAAAGCAGGCAAAAATTAAATTTGCCATGATCTAACACATTGCCTGGGAACTGGGATGAATTTTGATATTGAGTACTTTCAATAGTGTATGAAATAAAGCTCCAGTTTTATCAGGTACATTGGCTGAGCAGATGCCATTTATTTCAGAACTTTTTTTCCCATTATCGACATGTGCTACAAGAAAGGGATTGAAGGCTTTAGCCACTTATATGCACAATCCAATATTGCTCAAAAACCAAAATTATTCACCAACAATGTAATCACTTAATATTTTAAAAATCAGTGAATCATCATAGCATATTATGATAAAATGACTGAACTGTATTTATTTCACAAATAAATTACCCAAAGCTCTTTGTACAATGAATTACTTTGTAAAATAGTGCTTTGGCTCATAGAGTTTTGTCATAATACTCCAATTACCTGGTAGAAACCAGTACCGAGTCATCTTTCTCCTTTTATTTTATGGTAATGCTCAGAATTGTCTCAAAGATATTATTCAAATATGTTTGCCGGAACAATTTTTTAAAACATGGTTATCATTATAGAAGAGAAACTGGCTACTGCAATTATAAATCTTCTTTTAGAAATATCTCTTTGTACTTAGGCAGCATTAAAAGATGTCAAGGACATGATGGGAAGTACAATTTTAATAAGCTAAGAGATTGCTACAGTCATTTTTTTTAGAAGCTCAATCACTGATTGAAAGGATTTCCATTTTCACTGTAGGTGAGTCTAGATATGCACAGCAGATAGAGCTCTGTACTCACACGCCAGAATGTGCAGGTACGTGGGTATATGTATAACACGTCAGTTGAAAGAAATTCATCATAAGTTCCCACCGATATGGACGATTGCTAGAAGAGAAAAATAACATGCTTAAATTCCGGATGACACACATTAGACATTTTGAACAAAAGCAAAATTAGCAATAATATTTACCTTCGTAATAAAACAGTAAGAGTTCCAAAAAAACCAGAATCAATTCCAATTAAAATGGATTTTGAGTGTGAGAGATAACATGAATTTTACTTCGGAGTCACGTGATTGATTCCGTGAGGAACCCCGCCAGTCCGCATGCACATCATTACGTCTGACGCATTGCGCAGCGACCGGCTGGGAGGTGCATCGCTCCTCCAGCGGTAAGTTTAAAAAGCCTCAGCTAAGCGTAAAACTTAGTCAGAGGTCATTTTCTGCGCTTGGTAATTCTTGTTTCAGGAGACAAGTTCGAGTATGGAGAAAGCGTCGAGGGTGAAGGCAAGGCGAGCCGTTGGGAAAGTAGCTAGAGAAGACCGCGGGTAGCGGGCGGCCGCCTAGCTCACCTACTGAGTCGCTAGCAGTACGACCAGTGACTGCAGACTTGGTGTCTGAGAGCACCGTGGCTGCACCGGTGGGGCGCAAAGCCACTAGAAAGTCTGCACGGCCAGTAGACTTGGACGAGCCGGGCCGGGAGGGTTCCCCTCCGGCAATGGATAACAAATTTGGACGGTTATCCAGGATGGAGCTCCTGATGGAGAGGATGCTCCACCAAGATTCACTCCAACAGGAGGACTTGTGTCAGCACCGGCCTCTTAGAGAGCCCGCGCCAGCGGCACCTGCTATAGGGCTGCTTAATGTCTCCATCTTGGAGGAGGAGAGCATACCGGGTCAGTATGATTCTGAAGCTGAGTCTGTGGGTTTAGCAGTGGAAGCTACCCCAAGTGATGAAGGGCACGAGTCAGAGGTACTATTCCTGGCAGTAAGATTTGCCATCCCAACAGATTCAGGAGAACCGCTGGGTGAAGAGTTGGCAGCATGTATTAATTACTTGGCCTCACACCAGCTTCAAGAGCTGACCATGGATGAAACATCCAAAAAGTATGACACCCCGGCTAATTGTATCCTGCTTAAAGTGCCGGCAGTGAACCACGCCATCTGGGGTCATATGGGCGTAGACATCAGGGTGCAGGAAATGAGGTTTCAGAGGGTGCTGAAGCTGCTCGCCTTGGGCATTACAGCGTTCACCAGGTCGGTGGATGGTGGGCACCTGTCTGATGTACAGTAGGATGCCCTGGCCCTCATGTGCAATGCGCACTTCGAGATAAATTGTCTGAGAAAAAGCGCCATCCGCCCTACCATCAACCCGAAATTCGCCGCTCTGTGTAAGCCCAGCAATATCCAGCCACCAAATCTGCTGTTTGGTGAAGACCTCACAAAAAGAGTTAAGGAGCTGGATGACGAGGCAAGAACGGTCATGCTCATCAAAGCACCAATGGCCAGCAGAACACTTCTGCGGCAGTATCCCTACAAGTGGTTTGCTGAAACCGGGTCCAGTCAAGGACCAAGCCGGCCATTCAATATGCGCAGCTGGCGCACTCCAGCAGGTGCACAGGCAAACATGCCCTTTCCCACCAGAACCAGGGGACAGAAAATTCCACCGGTAACCATGGAGGTAGGTGGGTTTGGTTCTTGTCGGAACATATTAAGTGAGATTCACTGACCAGTTGGGGGGAGATTACACTTGTTTCTGAAGGAATTGTATGGGATAACATCAGATGTGTTTATACTGCACAGTATACAAGGGCTTCGAATTGAATTCCTTCCCAATTTGTGTCCATCCACACAGCATTCACCAAGTCGGGCACTCATTTTCTCACAAAAAGAGAATTTGGAGGTTCAAGTTGAAATTGAAAAGTTATATAAAAAAGGGGTAATTGAGAAGGCGGTTTATCAATCTCACCAATTTGTGTCTAATATATTTCCTAGGCCAAAGAAGGATGGTGGTAGTCAAATCATCCTTGACTTGATGAGCCTTCATCTTTTTGTGCAGTATAAACATTTCAAAATGGAAACATTTGGTACTGCCAAGCAATTGATTTCCAGAGAATGTTATATGGCATGTAAAAGATGCACATTACTCAGTGCCTGTTCATAAGGATCATCAGAGATATTTGAAATATAGCTGGATGAGGCAATTATGGTAATTTAAAGCACTACCTAATGGTTTAACCTCGGCCCCTAGATTATTTACCAAACTGCTAAAACCAGTACTGGGAGTACCCCAGGTTCAGGGTCATATTGTAATGACATTTGGATGATATCTTAATCATAGGAAAGACTCAGGAAGCAGCTGAATTATCTGTTTCAGTTGTTAAACTCATGTTTGAGAGATTGGGGTTTCTCATTCATCCAGTTAAATCCAAATTGATACCAGTTAGAGTTATTGCTTATTTGGGATTCACTATTATTTCAACTCACATGTCAATGACTCTGCCAAGGGGCAAGGGATTAGATTTAATTGAAGTCTGTAACAAGATCATGGGGGAGCAACAACCTTCAATTAGACATGTGGCCAGCTTGATTGGCAAATTAGTGGCTGCCTTTCCAGCTGCACAGTATGGACCTTTGCATTACCAAAATCTTCAACGTGCAAAGGTACGTGCAATGTGCAAAGGTCCAAAGATGGTGGCGCTGGCTTAACAGCTGCGGCCCACCTGCAGTCAATCTGTTTTTTCCTCTCTTTTTGTTCCTTTGTCATGTTTTAGTTAATTTTGTTTTATTAAGTTGTGTATGTGTGTGGGTGGGGTGGGAGAAACATGTTTTGGTCTCTTCAGGGGATGCGACTTATTTTCTGTCATATTCCCCGTCCCCATCTCCGTCTGCGCAAAGGCCCAATGGCGGAACTGGTGGCCTCGGAGCCGTGGCGGCGGCAGCGGCAGCGGCAGCGGCAGTGGTAGCGGAGACCCGACTCGGCCTCGGAGCTGTGGTGGCGGCAGCAGCAGCAGTGGAGACCCGACTTGGCTCCGGAGCTGTGGTAGTGGCAGCGGCGGCAGCGGCAGCGGCAGCGGAGACCCGACTCGGCCCCGGAGCTCTGGTGGCGGCCGCAGCAGCGGCTGCGGCAGCTGCAGCAGAGACCCGACTCGGCCCCAGAGCTGTGGCGCTGGCAGAAGTGGTAGCGGAGACCCGACTCTGCCCCAAAGCTGCGGCAGCGGCAGCAGCAGCGGAGACCCCCGACTCAGCCCCGGAACCGTGGCGGCGGCAGCGAAGACCCAACTCGGCCTTGGAGCTGTGGCGGCGGCAGTGACGGTTCCGGGGCGGAGTTTGAACCGGCCAGTTAGCGGAGCACGGTTGAGCCGCGGGATTTACCATCACCCGGTGGAGTCACAACATCTGGAGCCTGGATCGCCTCGGCGCAGAGGGAGAACAAAGAGGGAAGCGACAGAGACTTTAAGATTTTGCCTTCCACCATAGTGAGGAGGTGTTTGATGAACTCACTGTGGTGGATGTTAAATTTGTGTTGATTGTGTGTTTTTGTCATTTTTTATTATATGTATGACTGTAGGGAAACAAAATTTTGTTCAGACCGAAAGGTCTGAATGACAATCAACAAATCTAATCTAATCTAATCTAATCTAATCTAATTTAAGGTACAGCACTCAGTATACATGCAGGTCTTTTCGACTGACCCATGCAATTGTCAGCTGAAGCTATTGCTGAAGTACAGTGGTGGATAAGGAACGTCTCAAATTGCTCCTGCAAAATTCTGGTTGAGGAACTTTCAGTTGTTTTACCTTGGTGCCCTAGGTTAGGGTGCTACTGATACCATCTCTAGCTGTGGAGGCAGATGGAATATACATGAGGCATTTATTTTTCAATCACATGGGATTAACTATTTAGAGCTATTGGGAGCATTTTATGAGCTTAAGGCTTATTGTACTACTAAGCGTCACTTGCATGTTCAGCTTCAGATTAACAACGCTACGGCAGTGGCACATGGGTGGAATCAAGTCGGAATCTTGTGATAGATTGGCTAATCTTATTTGGAACTGGCGCATTACAAGAAACATTTGGGTTTCAGCTATCTACCTGCCAGGTAGATTCAACATGGTGGCAGAGACCAGGTCACGCAAATTGAATGACAACACAGAAAGGATGTTGAATCATAGAAACATAGAAACATAGAAATTAGGTGCAGGAGTAGGCCATTCGGCCCTTCGAGCCTGCACCGCCATTCAATATGATCATGGCTGATCATCCAACTCAGTATCCCGTACCTGCCTTCTCTCCATACCCCCTAATCCCCTTAGCCACAAGGGCCACATCTAACTCCCTCTTAAATATAGCCAATGAACTGGCCTCATCTACCCTCTGTGGCAGAGAGTTCCAGAGATTCACCACTCTCTGTGTGAAAAAAGTTCTTCTCATCTCGGTTTTAAAGGATTTCCCCCTTATCCTTAAGCTGTGACCCCTTGTCCTGGACTTCCCCATGATGTATTTAATGATATTGTTGTATGGTATGGGATGCCAGATATTGATTTGTTTTCATCCAGACTTAAACACCAGATACCAAAGTATATTTCATGGGATCCAGACCCAGGGGCAGTAGTGGTAGATGCATTCTCACTACACTGGGGCGGAGTGTTTTTACATGCATTTCCCCCATTTTGGCTCATCAGTCAGTGCTTGCTCAAGATCAAGCAGGACTCCGCCTCAGGAGTTTTGGTGGTACCCGACTGGCCTACACAGCCATGGTTCCCTCTCGTTTTAGAGATAATCACAGCCTCTTATGGCGGTCCCAAAACGTAGCGACCTACTGGTGCACCCTGTAACTGGGGATCAACATCCATTATTAATCTGTTAATTTGCAGATTCTGAGGAGACCATACCTGGGTCTTGGACTATCCAATCATACCGTGGATGTGATCACAGCAGCCTGGAGGGATAGTATCAAAAAGCAGTACATCGCTCATGTCAGGAAATGAGAAGTGTTTTGTTTACGAGGGAACATTACATATCACACAGTATGCATCTCAGATGTGCTAGAATTTCTGTCAATGCTGTATTTTGGGAAGGGTTGAGCTATAGTGCCATCAATAGTGCCAGGAGTACCCTGTCATCATACTTAGGGCTGGGGTCAAAATGACATTCTGTTGGATCTCACCCTTTAATATCCCGGTTTATGAAGGGTATTTTTAAATCCAATCCCCCCAGGCCCAGGTACTCTGAAATCTGGGATGTGAACGTGGTACTCATGCTGCTTCGCCAGTGGGCTCCAGCCATATCCCTGCCTTTGACCCAAAATCACCCTTAAGGTGGTCATGCTCATGGCGCTGGTTTCAGCACAAAGGGTCCAGACATTGCACAAGCTGCGACTGGACAGGATGGTATCATCTGGGAATGATATTACGTTTTACATTTATGATTTAATTAAGCAGAGCAGAACAGGGGTGTCAGGGTTCAAGCTTATATTTTCGGCATACCCCACGGATTTACGACTGTTTGTAGTGTCACATCTGCAATATTATATCAAGGTCACCAAGAGCCTCAGAGGTTCGGAAATAGCATTATTTATTAGCCACAAAAAGCCGTATATGAAAATGTTGGTTCAGACCATCTCAAGGTGGCTGAAACAAGTTCTGGTTTGTGCAGGAGTAAACACTGACAATTTTAAATCTTATTCCACCAGTGCGGCATCAACATCAGCAGTGAGGGCAATGGACATCCCTCTAGACCATATCCTCGCGGTCGCAGGAGGGTCAAATGAACTGACTTTTCAGAGGTTTTATAACAAACCGCTTACCGAACAGGGGGTATTCACCCATTCCATTTTAAGTTCTGTTTCATAGCTTCCCCCTGGGAGAGAGGGGTCACTATTGTTTTTATTTTTGTGAATTAAAGCATCAACATGTTAATCTGTACCATGTTTCAATGCATTGCTCATTATTCACTCATCCTGGGTCAACTGATGCAGTGTGAGACGCCTGGTTTCGTATCTACGGCATGACATCACAGAGCTTTGAAATCTTCACGGAATCACTCATGTGACTCTGAAATAAAATAGTAAAATTCAATGAGAACTTACCAGTTTGAAGTCTGATCTTTATTTCATGAGGAGTTACGATGAGCGATTACCTGCCCACCGCTCCCAGCCCTCATATCATAAAGGTCATCGGGTAGGTCTAGTTCTCTAATCTTACTATGTTACTTCAATTACTGTTATCTGTGATTTCACACTGCTGCTTTGAAGATTGATGCGCATGCGGACTGGCGGGGTTCTTCTCGTAATCGCTCATCGTAACTCCTCATAAAATAAAGATCAAACTTCAAACTGGTAAGTTCTCGTTTAATCTTACTATTGCACCTTTTTTTATGAGTGAGACGCAAACCTGAAACAGTCATTTAAAAATATCTGATCACATGCGATAAATGTAGAACTAGACACATTCATCACTGTAATCCAGAGTGCCTTGTATATGCGTTTATTACTGCTCTAAATGCTCATAAATTTTGATCGGTCAAAGAACAAACATGTCCATATTCATATAACATATTTATTTCATAGAGGCTTAGATTTGTACTGCAAGGACAAAGGATCATCAACACTGAGTCTGTGTGCCAACCACCAAACGCTCTTTGCACTAGTCCTATGAATCCTGCACACCAGAGGCAATTTACAGTGGCCAATTAATCTGCAACCAGTATATCTTTGGAATGTGGGATGAAACTGGAGCACCAGGGTAAACAAATGTAGTTACAGAAACAATATACAAACTCCACACAACCTCCACTAATTTCCAGTTATCTGCCTTTTTATTGGTGTATCTACATTTCCAATAGAATGTAAGGTAAACACAATAAATGTTCAGAACTAGGATAAACTTCATCCAGGTCTATATCAGGAGTGCACTATCAAAATATCATCTACATGTCTCGCTTAAGAGACATTTGAACAGGCATATGGTTAGGCCAGGTTTAGAGGGTTAGTCAGGATCGAACCTAAGTCTCTGGGGCTCTAAGGCAGCAACTCTACTGCTGCGCCACCATGCCATATTCTGGTCCAGCAGTCTTCTATTAGACCATCCGACAAATGGATGCACTGAGTATATCTTTGGTTGACGGATTTAAATTAGATACATCATGTTGACCCCACATTGTCTGCTGTATGCTGTAGCTGCGACATCAAAAAGGATACAAACCCAACATAAATACTGGAATCAGCATCCAGATTATATGTATTATGAGAAGGGAGCAGATATTTTGAATAAAATCTTCTCTCGCCAATGTTATGAACTAATGTTCATTGTACCAAAGTATTTTCATAATACCAACGCTTAAATTGAAAAGGAAATTCCTGGAGGGACTGAATAGGTCAGACAGAAATCTGAGAAGGGGAATGGATAGACAATGTTTCAGGTCAGGGTCCTTCTGCACACTGATGGAGTAGAGCCTCCTTTTACCAGCTATTTTCGAACTTCATCATCAGTCTGAGGAAGGGTTCAATCCTAAAATGATGTTTGTCTATTTCCGTCCTGAGATGCTACCTGTCCTTTGAGTTCATCCAGCACTTTGTTTTTTAGATCAAGATTCAGGCATCAGTAATCTCTTGTGCTTCACTGGATTGAAAATAATATTCTGATTTCAACCTCTCATGGTTGGACTTGGTCTGGTTTAGATTTTTAATCCTGTTTACAGTCTATTCATTTTACTGTCCATTGAATTGATGAAGAATAGAAAATGAACATTCATCATGGTCTCATCACATACTCGCCCAGAAGTGGTAACATTAAACTGGAAGATTAAACGCTTCCAGGAGTTAAGAGGATAGGTGATTTGTTAAGACAAATAAGACTTACAAAAATAATGTTGAATGTTTTGACACTTCTGCAGCAACAGATATGGAGATTAATCTTTCAGCACCCAATACCTTCTGCACACTTTATACACAGAGGAATAACATGTCTCGAGATCTTGGAGGGAATGACTCTTGGACAGTTGGAGGGAATGTAATCTGATAATATTAATGTATACATGCTGGAATGATAGAGTTTAATAGTATAATTCACAAGAAAGGTATGTTCATAATGAGAAGGCAGTGGAGACCTCAGAAAGCAGTGGAGGCTGATTCTATGGATGCTTTCACGAGAGAGTTAGATAGAGCTCTTAAAGATAGCGGAGTCAAGGGATATGGGGAGAAGGCAGGAACGGGGTACTGATTGTGGATGATCAGCCATGTTCACAGTGAATGGCGGAGCTGGCTTGAAGGGCCGACTGGCATACTCCTGCACCTATTGTCTAATGTCTATTGTCTATTGTCCAATCCACAACTCCAAATTTAAAGACAAGGGATTAATCAATGTCATAGATGTCTGAACAACAATTACACCTGGCAAACCCAGATCTTTTGCAGATACTTTTACAAATGAGAACATTTTAGCCAGTATAACTGATGGCAAATTTAGAGCATGGTTTCCAATGAAAAACTGTCTAAATCAATGGAGAATAATTGACATTCACATAACAACCAAAACACAGAGAAAACATATGTAGAATAAGAGGAGTAACGCAATTCAAGTGAGTGGAGTAGAGCAATGTCATTTCAACTGAAAAGAAAGAACAATCAGATCCAACCAGTCAATAAAAGGTCATGGATTTTAATTACAGTGACTTGGCCTCCACTGCCCTCTGTGACAGGGAATTACATAAAGTGGCAACTCTCTGGATTAAAAGGTTTTTTCTCACCTCAGTCTTCAATGACCCCTTTATTCAAAGACTGTGGCCCCTGGTTCTGGACTCGCCCAACATTGGGAACATTTTTCCTGCATCTAGCTTGTCCAGTCCTTTTATAATTTTATATGTTTCTATAAGAACCCCCTCATCCTTCTAAACTCTAGTGAAAACAATCCTAGTCTTTTCAATCTTTCCTCATATGACAGTCCCGCCATCCCAGGGATCAATCTCATGAACCTACGCTGCACTGCCTCAATCACAAGGATATCCTTCCTCAAATTAGGAGACCAAAACTGTACACGATACGCCAGATGTGGACTCACCAGAGCCCTTTACAACTGCAGAAAAACCTCTTTACTCCTATACTGAAATCCTCTTGTTATGAAGGCCAACATTCCATTAGCTTTCTTCACTGTCTGCTGTACCTGTAAGCCAACTTTCAGTGACCGGTGTACAAGGATGCCCAGGTCTCGCTGCACCTCCCCCTTACCTAACCTAACCCCATTGAGATAATAATCTGCCCCCTTGTTTTTGCCACCAAAGTGGATAACCTCACATTTATCTATATTATACTGCATCTGCCACGCATCTGCCCACTCACTCAACCTTTCCAGGTCACCCTGCAACCTCCTAACATCCTCTTCACAGTTCACACTGCCACCCAGCTTTGTGTCATCCACAAACTTGCTAGTGTTGCTCCTAATTCCCTCTTCCAAGTCATTAATATGTATGGTAAACAGTTACGGCCCCAACACCGAGCCTTGCGGCACTCCACTCGCCACCGCATTCTGAAAAGGACCCGTTCACTCCTACTCTTTGCTTCCGGTCTGCCACCAATTTTCTATCCATTTCAACACCCTACCCCCCAATACCATGTGCTCTAATTTTAGTCACCAGTCTCCTGTGCGGGACTTTATCAACGGCTTTCTGAAAGTCTAGATACACGACATCCACTGGCACCCCTTCATCCATTTTACTTGTCACATCCTCAAAAAATTCCAGAAGATTAGTCAAGCATGATTTCCCTTTCATAAATCTATGTTGACTTGACTAATCCTTTTAGTGCTATCCAAATGACCCAATATTACTTATTCAATAATTGACTCCAGCATCCTTCCCACCTCCTAAGTCAGGCTAACTGGTCTGTAATTCCCCGTTTTGTCACTCGCTCCTTTCTTGAAAAGTGGGATAACATTAGCTATCAATTTAGGAGGAGGAGCCATTTTGGAGAACGGCTGCTAACCAGTAGCCGTCCATTTAATTCACTTTTTTTTATTGTTCTAGTGAGTCCTGTGTTTTGTTTGTGGGAGAAATAGACTTTTTAATGTGGGGGGAAGGGGGTAACTATATTTCTAGGTCCTTACCTGGTCAGTGAGGCAGCTTTTTCTCGGGGCTGCCCCGTCGACCCGTCCTCGTGGCCTACCAACGGGCGGGGAGCGCCGTTTCCTGGCGGGGACCGCCCAGCACCTCGGCTTCGGTGGCGGCGCAGTGCTGGAGTGCTATCGCGGAGCGGAGCGGGCGATGCCTTGCCTGGGTCGCCGCTCTGGATCGACCCGCTGGTGCTCCGGTGAGATGTGACCGCCGAGATCAACACCTCCGGGCTGCGGGTCTGCGGAGCGGAGAAGGCGGCGCCGACTTCAACATCGGGAGCCTGTGAGCTCCAAACCGGTGTGGCCTTGTCGGCTTCGGAAGCCGCGGTCTCCAGTAAGGAAGCGGCTGTTCCAGGTGGCCCAGTCGCTGAGAGGACTCTTCCGACGCCAGGGCAACAGCACCCGGCGAGAACGGCCAGGAACATCGGGCCTCCGTAGTGGCAATAGCCTGACTTTGGGAGAACTGGGGATGGGGACTGGACATTGTGCCTTCCCCCACAGTGGTAACCATTGTGGGGGGATGATTTTTGTGTGTAAGTGATTATTTTAGTTTGTGTCCAAGATGGCTGTCGGAAGGGAGTGTGTACACTGGCGCGGTTTAGCTACCGCTGCTCTCTCTTCACATTGTGTTTTTGATTTTTTTGTCTTTGGATCGAATTCTGTCTTTAATTTGTGTATTGGTGTTGTCTTTATTATTTATTTTACTCCAATTATATGTTTTTTACTCTTGTTCAATTCTGTAAGGTGTCCTTGAGACTTTTGAAAGGCGCCCATAAATAAAATTTATTATTATTATTATTATCCTCCAACCCACAGAAACTGATCTTGAATCTATTGAACATTGGAAATGCGCCCACTTTTTCTAGCGCCACCTCCCTGAGGACCCTGGGATGCAGACCATCAGGCCCAGGGGATTTATCATCCTTCAGTCCCATTAGCCTACACAATACTATTTCTCACCTAATGACATTTTATTTGAGTTCCTCTTCCCCCTTAGATCCTCTGTCCTCCAGTACATCTGGGATATTGTTTGTGTCCTTCTTAGTGAATCACATCACACTCTGCGTGAAAAAGTTTTCCCCCAGGTTTCTATTAAATTGTTCCTCTTCCACCTTAAACTTATGCCCTTTAGTTGTTGATTCCCCAACCGTGTCGGAAGATACAGTGGGATATGGATCAGATTCAGAAATAGATGGAGAAATGGCAGATGGAGTTTAATCCAAGCATGTATGAGAAATTGCACTTTAGGAAGTTGAATATAAGGGGAGAGTATACAGTTAATGGCAAGATCCAGGGGTTGTGATGAAGACAGATATGATAGTGGTGTTTAAGGCTCTTAAATAGGCACATGGGAGTGCAAGGAATGGAGGGATTTGGATCATGTACAGGCAGGTGAATCAGTTTAATTTGGCATTGTGTTTGGCACAAACATTATGCTTGTTTATATTATGAGTCAAGTCAAGTCAAGTCAAGTCAAGTTTATTTGTCACATACACATACGAGATGTGCAGTGAAATGAAAGTGGCAATGCTCGCGGACTTTTGTGCAAAAGACAAACAACAAAACAACCAAACAAATTATAATATACATAATAAATAATGGAAGGAAAAACGTTCAGTAGAGTTAGTCCCTGGTGAGATAGGCGTTTACAGTCCGAATTGCCTCTGGGAACAAACTCCTTCTCAACCTCTCCGTTCTCACCGCATGGCAACGGAGGCATTTGCCTGACTTTAGCAGCTGGAACAGTCCGTTGCGGGGGTGGAAGGGGTCTCCCATGATTTTATTTGCTCGGGAGTTGCACCTCCTGTTGTATAGTTCCCGCACTACTCTCTGCAGAGCCTTCTTGTCCTTGGCAGAGCAATTCCCAAACCAGATGGTAATGTTCCCGGACAAGATGCTTTCCACTGCCGCTGCGTAGAAGCACTGGAGGATCCTCGGAGACACTCTGAATTTCCTCAATTGCCTGAGGTGGTAAAGGCGCTGCCTTGCCTTACTCATGAGTGCTGAGGCGTGTGATGCCCATGTCATATCCTCAGAGATGTGGACCCCCAGATATTTAAAACAGTTCATCCTATCCACAGGATCCCCAATTATCCTCAATGGAGTGTACGTCCTCGGATGATGTGCCCTCCTAAAGTCCATGATCAGCTCCTTTGTTTTTTTGATGTTCAAGAGGAGGCTGTTATCCTGGCACCAGAGTGCTAGATCAGCCACCTCCTCCCGGTAGGCCTTGAATGAATGTTTGTTCATATTATAAATGGGCTGAAGTCCCCATTCCCGTGCTGCACTGTTCTATCTTTATTATCTACTAATTACTATGAAATTACCAAAGAAGCTAAACACAGCAAATACTACACTCATATATATTATTTGTAATATGCAACTCTAACTCACATGTAAATCATAACATGCTCAGATATGCCTCAGTTCTGTTCTTGTGATCAATTCCATATCACCTTAATTGTAAGCTGTTTTAAACTTTAAATACTATCCCTTCTCTGGAAATGGATGCTATTGAACAGCTCATCTTAATGATCATTCAGAATGCAGAATAATTCTATTTACTGCTTTCTATTTTTCAAAGTCTTTCTTAAACTTTTCCTTATTTTATTAACAAAAAATCAAACTTGTGACTAACGTGGGCAGGTGGCGCGACCGACGTCGCAGCGGCCTCTGCAGTCTGTCTGTCTTTTTTTTTGTCCCGTTGAGGGTATAGTGTGTAGTGGGCTTTTAAATGTGTATGTGTGGTGGGCGGGGGGTAGGTGGGGGAAACTTTTAAATCTCTTCCCTGCACGGGTACCCGACCTTTTCCCTGTCGGGTCCCCTTGTCGTTGGGGCCTAGCACCGTGGAGTGGCCTCCAACCGGAATGACCTGGGGGCTCAAGTCACGGAGCCTGCGGAGCTGCGGACCTACCATCGTGGAGCTGTCCAGCTTCGGAGCGAGGAGAGTTCGGAGCGTGGAGAGCTGCGGTGGTGCGCTGCTGCGACCCGACTCCGGTGGATGGTGACACCGGGAGCTCGCGGGTCCCCGGTGGGAGACTGCTTTGCGGGGCACCGGCAACGGCGACTTCTCCCGCCCGAATTGCGGGGTTGAAAGTGACCTGGAGCAGGGCCTTACATCGCCCGGCGCGGCTTTAAATGGCCGCAGGCTTGCTAGCGCCCGCCGGGGGCTCCAACATCAAGACCCGGAGCAGGGCCTTACATCGCCCGGCGTGGCTTTAAGTGGCCGCGGACCTGCTAGCGCCCGCCGGGGGCTTTGACTTTGACATCGGGAGAAGAATGAAGAGCAGGGGAGAGACAAGACTTTGCCTTCCATCACAGTGAGGAGGAGATTCACTGTGATGGATGTTTGTGTAAATTGTGTTGGTGTGTGTCTTGGTGTGTGTGTTCTTTTCTTGTATGAACGCAGAAACCAAATTTTGTTTGAACTTCATGTGAGGTTCAAATGACAAATAAATGGTATTGTATTGTATTGGATTGTATCGGACTGACACAACACTTCCTTATGATTTCGCCATCTTTATCCTGCGTTCTGCTACAAGACCCGGGTGGTGCCACCAGCAGTGGCTGCCTCGCCAACACTGTCTGTCCTTTCTTATGTGTTGTTATTTTTAGAATGTGTTAAAAAGTATGTTTTAGTGTTCCTTGGTTTGGTTTACGTGGGGGGTGGAGGGGTTGGGGGAAACGTTTTTTTCAATCTCTTACATCGACGGAGATGCAATTTTTTGCCATATCATATATACGTCCACACATTGTGGAGTTCGCAGCCTTTCCTAGAGACCGACACGGTGCTCCATGCCGCGGGAGTCTGTGGGACTTTAACATCGCAGAGCTTGCGATTCCTCTGCCGGGGATCGAAGCTCCAACCGTGGGGCCTGTGCACTTTCACAGCGTGCAGCCCGCGGTCTCTGGTGATAAGCCGGCTCAGGCGCTCCATGATAGAGTTTCAACCGCCTCCAATGTGGGAGTTTTGATCAACCCGACGGGGGCTTTAATCGTTAGCTGAGGGGGCTTTGATCGCCCCGACTGCGGATGGTTTGACTGCCCCGATCGCGGGAGAAAAACGAGGGAGAGGATTTAACTTTATTGTCTTTCATCACAGTGAGGAATGTGGAATCCACTGTGGTGGATGTTTATGTTAACTTTTATGTAGTTGTGTGTCTGGTTGCTTTTCACTTAGTATGGCTGTATGGTAACTCAAATTTCACTGTACCTTAATTGATACATGTGACAATACACTGACCTTCAAACCCTTGAAACCTTGAAGACCTTTAACTACATGTTGGAGGAATATTTTTATCCAACTATATGCACAGCAAACATGGACTTTGCTTTAGATTTTAGAGGTTCTGAGTGGCCAAAGGCTCTTCAATGCACTAGGCCTGCACCAACCATCAACTCCTATACACTAACACTATCCTGCATATTAGAGTTAATTTTACAATTTTACCTAAGCCAATTAACCTACAAAACTGCACATCTTTGGCGTGTGGAGGGAAGCCGGAGCACCTGGAGAAAACCCACGCGGTCACAGGGAAAATGTACAAACTCCATACAAACAGCGGTCAAGATGGAACTCGGGTCTCTGGCGCTGTAAGGCAGCAACTCTACTGCTGTGCCGCTGTGCCGCCCCCAAACTAAACTGATGGATGGAAATCTCATGAAATGTATTAATGAGTTTTCCCCAAACATTTACACTTTCAAATACCATTGAAAGGAAATGCAGCACCACCAGAGCTATCTTGTTATTTATGTGATGACATAACTGCTTCAAGAATAACTGCTTCAAGATTTCCTAACAGCTCACATTCTGTTTGAAATGTTCAACTCTGACACTTTGTTGCCTACAGCAACTCAGGACCGAAATTTCAGTCAATTTTAATTCACTGTGAGTTATTTATTTTTTACTTGAGGCATCTGACTACAGAAACTAACCCAACCAGAACCTGTGTTTTCATGGAATCCTAAGAAAGTAAAGATGTTCCAGGACATTTCACAAGGTTAGCAAACCGAATAGAAGGAATACAGTAAGTTAATATTAATGGGACATCAGAAAATAGAAAGATGAAGCAAAGAGAAGAAGACTTTGATCCAGAGTGTTGGGCCAAGGTGCCTAAACTAACCCATCAGCGAGGGTATGATTAATACTGTGGTTGCTCAATAAACTGGAGGAGTGCAGATATTTTAAATGAACTTTCAAATGTAAGGAGATATATTTAATGACAATTCTATATCAAGGTTATGCATAATTAGGAGCCAATACAGGTTGGTAAGCACAAGGTGACAGTGAAAGGAAAGTGTTTGATGGCTCCGGGCCTATACTCACTAGAATTTAGAAGGGTGAGGAGGAACTCATTGAAACTTGCTGGATAGTGAACGTTATTCAGATAGATAGGCTGGACGCGGAAAGGATCTTTCCAGTATTGGGAGAATCTAGAACTAAAGGGCACAGCATCAGAATAAAAGGAGGTACCTTCAAAATGGATATGAGGAGGAATTTATTTAGCCAGAGGGGGATGAATCTGTGGAATTCATTGTCATATTTGGCAGCGGCCGCTTCGAGTATTTTTAACGCAGAGCTTGATAGATTCTTGATTAGAAAGGTTATCAAAGGTTACGGGAAAAAGGCAGGAGAATGGGGTTGAGTGGGAAAATAGATCTGCCATGGTTGAATGGTGGAATCGAGTCGATGGGCTGAATGAGATAAATTCTGCTCCTATATCTTATGGTTTTATGGAATTTGGTTCAAATTATGAGAAAGGCACCTGGAATTCTGAGTAACATCAAATGTATTGAAGGTGGAGAGAGAAGGCCATTGAGAATATATTAAATTAGTCCGGATCAGTAGTAACAATGTGTTTCAGCAGCACCAGCAATGTTGCAGTGATGAAAATGGACAATTTTAATTATTCATTGGTGGATGGTGCAAAACACATCTAAAGATTAGAACATACATTAAGATGTCACACAGTCTCATTCACTTATATCTGATGAAGTTCCTTTGTCCTGGAATGTTAACTCAATTTCTCTTTCCACAGATGCCAACTGACCCAATGTGTGCTTCCAATATTTTCAGTTTTTATTTCAGATTTTCAGCATCTGTAAATTTTTTAAATAATTTGGACTTCATTTTTCTGATTCACTCTATGTTAGTTGCCATGGACGATGATGTTGTCTATGTTTATGAATCACACATTGATTTGGGGATCAGAAACAATGGATTCAGTCTTGCTAATATGTATTTGAACAATTCCTTTGTCTAACAAGTCCTGAATGTTGGATAATCAATCTGAAAGTTTATGGGCAATTGCACGGCTGAGATCACAGTGAGGGAAAGTTAAGTTACATTTGTATTCATGAGAAACAGATGTGCTTTTGGATAATGCTGTTGGGGAAACAATTAAATACCCTGAGCATGTCCTTATGAATGCCCCCAAAGGCCTCCAATATTTGCTCTTGAATTATTATTATTATTATTATAAACTGGTCTTTCATATCAAAGGATCATGTTGTTAAAAGACTGAAATTTCTTATTACATGGCCTGCAATGACTTTAGCACCGCTGTTAAATTTTAAAAGTAATTATAACTTTTAAGAACCAGCTATATGTGTACTTGAACCACGAAGGCAAAATAGGCAGCAGATAAAGTGCCGATAAATGGGATTAGTCTCGATAGGTATTTTATTTATACCATGGCCAGGATGGGCCAAGGGACCTGTTACTGTGCAGTATGACATTATGACTGTGGCGTCTGCTATTAAAAGTTATAATTGCTTTAAAATTGTAACGGTGGTGCAAAAGTCATCTCCAGCAAAGGTATTTTGATATAAACAACGTTTTTAAAAATAGTTCTGAAACAAAATATTGTAAATGGTGGAAATCTGAAATAGAACAGAAATAATAAGTGTGAATAAGTATGCGTGGAGAAAGAAAGAGATAATACTGTACTTCAAATAGATGATCTTTCATTTGAATGAGCAGTAAGATGAATATGGGTTATCACTCCACAGGTGCTGCCTAATCTGCTGTAGTTAAACCAAATAAACCAAATTAATCATAGAATCATGGAGTCATACAACATGGAAAAAGGTCCTTTGGCCCAACTGCCCAACCTGCCCATGCCGACCAAGTTGCCCCAACTTGCCTGTATTTGGCACTTATCCCTCTAAATTTTTCTCTCTGCCCAAATGTATTTTAAATGTTCTTATAGTACCTGCCTTAACTGCTGCTCTGGCAGCTCACTCCATATACTCACCCTCCCTGTGTGAAAAAGATGTCACTAAAATTCCTATGAAATCTTTCCTCTCTCACTTTAAACCTATGTCCTCTGGTTCTTGGTTCACTCTGGGTAAAAAACTGTATTCTACCTATCTATTCCCTTCATGATCATATACACCTCTATCAGATCCCTCCTTATTCTCCTGCACTCCAAGGAATAAAGTCCTATCCTGCCCAAATTCTCCCTTTATATCCGGCCCTCAAGTCCTGGTAACATCCTCGTAAATCTTCTCGGCACTCTATCCCTGCTTAACAACATCCTTTCCATAGCAGGGTATCCAAAACTGAATATGATACTCCAAATGCTGCCTCACCAACATCTTGTACGGCTGTACCATAACATTCCAACTTCTATATTCAATACCCTGACTGATGGCTGATGTACCAAAAGTCTTCTTGACCACTCTATCTACATGTGACACCACTTTTAAGGAACTATATACCTACGCTCCTAGATCCCTCTCCTCTACAACACTGCCCAAGGCCTTGCTATTCCCTGTGATGTTCCTACTGTGGTTCACCTTCCCAAAAATGCAACACCTTGCACTTATCTGCATTAAGCTCCATTAACCTCAGCCTACTTGACTATCTGATCAAGTTCCTGCTGACACATCAGCAAAGGTGTTGCAATGGAGTAGGAACAAATCAGAGGAAATATTTTTTGATTTTTAACATTAAAATGTGTTTCCAAGATATTATGTTGTCAATTGCTCTGCATCACCATGCTCGTTACATTATCAGAGTATCAAAGTAATATTCCCCATCATCATTATTGTTAAACACCGGCATCAGCTTGCCAAAATATGAATTGCGTTTGTTCGTACCATCTCCGGTCGAGTTCAATTTCCAAATACAAAAATGCTGATTTATAATGTTTCCCTCATTATCACACAACTAGCTGCTGACATACATAGCTTCTCATTATCACACAGCTAACTGCTGACATACATAGCTTCAAGCCCACACAAACAATGTAGTCTTAGCAGAATGCTGAGGGAAAATGCCCATCATTGGTTAAGTATCCATTCTTACGCTTGTCAGCTCTGACATTTATTACTGATATCAAGCATGGAATGGATTTAAAACCTTCAAAGGTCACCTTCAATATAATGAGCTCATCCAAAATCTGCTGCAGTCATATTATATCCCAGGGTTGAATTCATGAAGATATACATTGAACTATCTAAAATAGATTGATAGACTTCTAATCTAATATTTATCTAAGAAAGAATTATCCCATTATTACATTAATGAAAGGAATAGACACTGTAGGTTAGGATGAAAGATAAAAATGTGGACAAATATGAAATGGGTTTTAGGTTGACATCAGTGAATATATTCTGATCACACAAGAGTCAAAAAACAAACCACTAATAATTCTCAATGCACCAGTTCTATGCTAGAAGTGTTTCATTTTGTCGTAACAGTAACATTATTTCATAGCAATAGTCTTGAATATTAATTGTTTTCTTCTGAAAACTCTGAAGTGTATTTTGCCATGAGAGGTATTATATCTAAAGTAACTGTGAATCATACGTAAATCATAGGTGAAGAAAGAATTTAAAAGAAAATATATCTCGGGATAGAGAATCTTATACATGCTCAATGCTTCCAGCTCCAGACAAGGTAGATATAGCCTGAAAATATCTCCTAAAAAAAAGCTATATGCAACCTTACTACAGTCGTATTGCTAATTGTAAACTATACCCTGCTGTGCACTGTCCCTCTGTCCGTCTAGTGGCCCAAATAGGGTATTAAGTATTTTGCCTGATTTGTGAAAATCATCTTTAAAGCTCCAAGCATAAAGGAAAATATTGAAATCTGCAACAAAAACGAGTGGCTTGTCTAATTTTTAAGGGTTAATTGCCAATGAGTGAACTTCTGTTTTTTTATTATTCCTATTTGTGAGCTACCATTTATCACCCATCCTGAATTTCTTTTAAGAAGTTTTGATGAGCTGCCTTCCAATGTCAGTCTATGTGGCAAATGTAAATAAGTAGGAAGTTTTGGTGTCGGGACCCAGAGTTAAATAAAGGAACAGTGATATATTTCCAAGTCGAGGCAGTACTTAACTTGGAAGTGTACTTGCAGCAAATCATGCAGCTAGGTCAACATTATCCCTCGTCTATTTGAAAAGATCCTTGATTCACAGTTTATCACAGATGTTTGCCTGATCTGTTGCTTTGTGTTTTGTAGATGACACGCACAGCAACCATGATACACTAGTCATCTGTTTGTTAGTAAAGACGACAGAAATGCAATCAAATTGCCATATCAATCTATCTGATTCACTAATGTCATCAGGTGAGGAAACTTTATCTTTATCTAGTCTAGTATGTGTGAGCCCAGCTCCACCAATATGGTTGCCTCCTGGATCTTCTCTGGAAAAAAGAGGGCTGGGAGAAATTCAGAGTTCAGCAGAGGAGGGCAAAGGGCTTATTTAGGAAAGGGAAAATAGATTATGAAAGAAAACTGACAGGGAACATTAAAAAAAAACTGACTGCAAAAGTTTTTATAGGTATGTGAAGAGAAAGAGATTAAAACAAATGTAGGTCCCTTGCAGTCAGAAACATGTGAATTGATCATGGGGAACAAGGACATGGCAGACCAATTGAATAACTATTTTGGTTCCGTCTTCACTAAGGAAGACATAAATAATCTGCCGGAAATAGCAGAGGACCGCGGGTCAAATGAGATGGAGGAACTGAGTGAAATCCAGGTTAGCCGGGAAGTGGTGTAAGGTAAATTGAATGGATTAAAGGCCGATAAATCCCCAGGACCAGATAGGCTGCATCCCAGAGTACTTAAGGAAGTAGCCCCAGAAATAGTGGATGCATTAGTGATAATTTTTCAAAATTCTTTAGATTCTGGAGTAGTTCCTGAGGATTGCAGGGTAGCTTATGTAACCCTACTTTTAAAAAGGGAGGGAGAGAGAAAACGGGGAACTACAGACCAGTTACTCTAACATCGGTAGTGGTGAAACTGCTAGAGTCAGCTATTAATGATGGGATAGCAGCACATTTGGAAATTGGTGAAATGATTGGACAAAGTCGGATTGACGAATCTTATAGAATTTTTCGAGGATGTAACTAGTAGATTGGATAAGGGAGAACCAGTGGATGTGATATATCTGGACTTTCAGAAGGCTTTCAACAAGGTCCCACATAAGAGATTAGTATTCAAACTTAAAGCACACGATATTGGGGGTTCAGTATTGAGGTGGATAGAGAACTGTCTGGCAAACAGGAAGCAAATAGGAGTAAACGGGTCCTTTTCAGTATGGCAGGCAGTGACTAGTGGGGTAACGCAAGGCTCAGTGCTGGGAGTCCAGCTATTTACAATATATATTAATGATTTGGACAAGGGAATTTAATGCAACATCTCCAAGTTTGCAGATGGCACAAAGCTGGGGGGCAGTGTTAGCTGTGAGGAGGATGCTAGGAGACTGCAAGGTGACTTGGTTAGGCTGGGTGAGTGGGCAAATGTATGGCAGATGCAGTATAATGTGGATAAAAGTGAGGTTATCCACTTTGGTGGCATAAACAGGAAAGTAGACTATTATCTAAATTGTGGCCGATTAGGAAAAGAGGAGATGCAACGAGACCTGGGTGTCATGGTACACCAGTCATTGAAAGTAGGCATGCAGTTGCAGCAGGCAGTGAAGAAAGCAAATGGCATGTTAGCATTCATATCAAACGTATTTGAGTATAGGAGCAGGGAGGTTCTACTGCAGCTTGTACAGGGTCTTGGTGAGATCACACCTGGAGTATTGCGTACAGTTTTGGTCTCCAAATCTGAGGAAAGACATTCTTGCCATAGAGGGAGTAGAGAGAAGGTTCACCAGACTGATTCCTGGGATGTCAGGATTTTCATATGAAGAAGGACTGGATAGACTCGGCTTGTACTCGCTAGAATTTAGGTGATTGAGGGGGGATCTGATAGAAACTTACAAAATTCTTAAGGGGTTGGCCAGGTTAGATGCAGGAAGATTGTTCCCGATGTTGGGGAAGTCCAGAACAAGAGGTCACAGATTGAGGATAGAGGGGAAATCCTTTATGACCGAGATGAGAAAAACATTTTTCACACGGAGAGTGGTGAATCTCTCGAACTCACTGCCACAGAAGGTAGTTGAGGCCAGTTCATTGGCTATATGTAAGAGGGAGTTAGATGTGGCCCTTGTGGCTAAAGGGATCAGAGGGTATGGAGAGAAGGATACTGAGTTGGATGGTCAGCTATGATTATATTGAATGGCGGTGCAGGCTCGAAGGGCCGAATGGCCTACTCCTGCATCTATTTTCTATGTTTCTATGTTTCTATGAAATGCCCACTCTGATGTACTGTAAATCAAAGACTGAAACAGAATGTTAACAAGACGAGGTAGACCAACTAGCATTGATCTAGGCACCAAATTAAGGCACAGCTATGTTGTTTTAGTGATTAGACAAGCAGTAGTTTACCTGCTCCATCAGCAAAACAGATCCCCATACACTAGCTCTGTTCTACACACTCGGGACAAATTACAATCTTTACTGAAGCCAATTAACCTACAAATCTTTGGAATGTGTGAGGAAACTGGCACACCTGGAAAAAACCCATGGAGAATGTACAAACACAGGGAGAACGTACTAGCTCCGTAAATATTCACCAAAACAGTTATATTTTAATGGATTAATTGCCAATGAGCGAACGTGTTATTTTATTATTCCTCTTTGTGAGCTGCCATTTACTCCTGTATAGTCAGGGTCAAACCGGGGTCTTGGGCACGGGTAAGGAGCAACTCTACCATTGCGCCACCGTGTCATCCCAGATGTAATCTAGTGCAATCTATGTGACCACTATAACTTCACCACTGATGGATGAAGCACATTTTGTTTAACTAGGCAATTAGTATTATATTAATGAAGCCATGCCATGTCATTGGTATCTTTATTTCCCTTGGGGATTTGATTGCATGGTAAAATTGCAGGCAACATATTCCATCACTGCTGTTGTTCATTTGGAAAAAGAGAGGTATGTGTTGAACCTGTTGTTGTAATGGGGTCTCATATCTGATAAGTCCGTGAGCGCGAAACTGGTTGATAATGTAGTTTCTCCTGTGCGAGCCGTCAATGTAATGAAAGCATTAAAAATGGAGGCAGATGATACTGTTTACATTGTAAAAGTTGACTGCAAGTTTCTAACAGCTGTTGGCTAAGTTCTATAGCGCCCTACTTGTTCTGCTTCACATTTTGGAAACAATATTTCTTAAATATGTGTAATATATTTATGGTAAATGGTAGGGAATTGAAGAATGTAGGTGAACAGGGATCTGGGAATAACTGTGCACAGTTCCCTGAAAGTGGAATCTCATGTAGATAGGGTGGTAAAGAAAGCTTTTGGTGTGCTGGCCTTTATAAATCAGAGCATTGAGTATAGAAGTTGGGATGTAATGTTAAAATTGTACAAGGCATTGGTGAGGCCAATTCTGGAGTATGGTGTACAATTTTGGTCGCCTAATTATAGGAAGGATGTCAACAAAATAGAGCCGAGTACAGAGGAGATTTGACTATCGGGAATGTTGCCTGGGTTTCAGAGACTAGAAGTTTCCCGAAAGTCCCGCAACAAGTTAGGGCTTTCATTCTTTGGAGCGCAGAAGGTTAAGGGGGGACTTGATAGAGGTTTTTTAAATGATGAGAGGGATAGACAGAGTTGACGTGGAAAAGCTTTTCCCACTGAGAGTAGGGAAGATTCAAACAAGGGGACATGACTTGAGAATTAAGGGACTGAAGTTTAGGGGTAACATGAGGGGGAACTTCTTTACTCAGAGAGTGGTAGCTGTGTGGAGCAAGCTTCCAGTGAAGGTGGTGGTAGGCAGGTTCGTTTTCTCATCATTTAAAATGATAATAAATTTGTATAGTATTGTATTGTATGGGATGTCCGTGAATGCGAAACTGGTTGATATGTAGTTTCTCCTGTGGGAGCATCAGGTATGATGGGACTAGGGGAGGCAGATTATGTGTACATTGTAAAAGTTGACTAGAAGGGTCGAACAGCTGTTGGCTGAGTTCTATAGCACCCTACTTGTTCTGCTTCACATTTTGGAAACAATATTTCTTAAATATGTGTAATATATCTGGGCCTAGAATGTCGTCTACGTTCTGATGGTCTACGTTCTGTTGTTTTTGCTGTTGGCTTATGTATCCAATCCTGGCTTTGAAAGTTCTTCGGCATTCAGGACAGGTCATTTCCAGATGGCAGATCTGCTTTGGTTGTTGCTGTCTCTCTTTCCGTTTTCTTCTCTTTTCTTCTACTTCTGCACGTCTCTTGGCTTCGAAGGTCGCTGTTCCTTCTTGCATGATGGTTCGCCAGAGTTTCCTGTCCTTGGCATTGGTTTCCCGATTGTCGATGTCGATTTCATATTTCTTCATTCTGGCTTTTAAGGCGTCTTTGAATCTCTTCTTTTGTCCGCCTCTTTTACGTTTGCCTTCTTTAAGCTGGCAGTAGAAGATGGTAGACGATCATCTTCCATCCGAACAACATGACCGACCCATCTTATTTGGTTCTTCATAACGAAGGCTCCGATGCTAGATGCTTTTGCTTCATTCAGCACGCTGACGTTGGTTCTTCTGTCTTCCCAGCTGATATTTAAGCTGCTTTGAAGACATCATGGATGGAACTTTTCTAGTGTTTTCAGATGGCGTTGGTATGTTGTCCAGGTTTCTGATGCATACAGGAGAGTTGGAATCACCACTGCCTTGTACACTAACATTTTGGTGTCTGATCAGATGTCACAATTTTGAAAGACTCTCGTTCGAAGACATCCAAAAGCTGTTCCAGCACACTTAAGACGATGTTGGATCTCACCATCAAGGTCCACAATGGAGGAGAGGTGACTTCCAAGGTACGGAAAGTGATCCACATTTTCCAGGGTTGGTTTACAAAGTTGAATTGACGGTTCTTTCCGATTTGTCTCAGTTGGTGACGATTGGTTGATAACCTGAGTCTTCTTGGAGTTGATGGTAAGTCCAAGTTTCACGTATACACTGTTGAAGGCAGTCAGGATCGGTGGGAGATGATTTTCTGAGCTCGATGAAGGAGCTCATGGATGTCTTAGTTTTTTAAAAAAAATGTAATTAATATTTTTATTAGAAGCAATGTACAGTAGTATAAACCATGGCATATAACTTAATACATTTCATGTACAACTTCTTGTTTTAAATTTAACAATAGAGAAATAACAGAAGAAAGAAAAAGATAGAAAAGAAAAGAGTAGGGAAAGTAGTGATGTGTAAACCCCTGGAGTACCACTCCAGGAGTTAACACGATAGTTTGTGGATGGATATAGAGAAATAACCCATAAAGATGTTAAAAAAAAAAGGAAAAAAGAAAGAAAAGAAAAGAAAAGGGATATACCTACTTCATACCTTTCCACACCCCTCACCCCGTTCTGAAATGGTTAATTTCCAGAGTTATGTTGCACCATGTTATACTTGTAATAAATCAATGAAAGGAGATCATATCTTTAAGAATTGCTCTGATTTTCCTACTAGGACGAATCTCATATCTTCGAGATGTAACGTTTCAGACATGCTTGTGATCCACATTTTAAGCGTCGGGGTGGGTGCATTTTTCCAAAATTTGAGTATTTTTTTTGCCGTTATCAAGCCATAGTTAAGGAAACAATTTTGAAATGAAGTTAGCTCAGAGCAGGCTTCCATTGTTCCGAAAATAATCAATTCTGTGTTGGGGTCCAATTTTATTTTAAATAGTTTTGTGAAGATTCAAAGATTTCTTTCCAAAATGTATGGAGTTTTATGCAGGAGACGAAGGAGTGTGCTATAGTTGCTTCTTGAGATAAACATTTATCACAGATGGGGGAAACATTTGGAAACATTTTATTCAGTTTGGTTTTGATGTCTTCGTTTTTGACTTGAAACGGGCAAGATTGAAAAGTCTGCCATCTGTTCTGTAGACTATTTCAATTCCTGAGCTGGATGATGTGGATGGTTGTCACAATGAAGATGGTGAGCAGTGTTGGGGCAATCACGCATCCCTGTTTCACTCCTTACCTGACTTAAAATGGCTCACAGTTGCTGTTGCCGGCTATGACTGTGGAGTCTCAGGATTTGAATGTACTTTTCAGGACATCCAAAGGTGGATAAGACATCCCATAAGAGTTCCCTTGATACTGAGTCGAAGGCCTTAGTGAGGTTGATGAATGCCATGTACAAAGGTTGAAGTTATTCAAGACATTTTTCTGGTAGTTGGCGCATTGTGAAGATCATGTCAGCTGTTCCACGTGATGGCCTAAAAACCGGCTTGTGGCTCTGGAAGGATCTTCTCGGCTAAAAGCTTGAGTCAGTTGTTCATGATGCGGGCGAAGACCTTGCCTGCTGTTGCTAATCGTGAAATTCCATGATAGTTTCCGCAGTCAGATCGATCGCCTTTCTTTTTGTAGATGGTAATGATTGCTGAGTCTCTAAAATCTCCTGGTATGTCTTCATTTATCCAGATCTTGATGAGAAGTTGATGCAGTTGGTAATGGAGGAGGTTACTTCCAATTTTGTAGAACTCAGCTGGTATTCCATCGAGTCAATAGACAATAGACAATAGACAGTAGGTGCAGGAGTAGGCCATTCGGCCCTTCGAGCCAGCACCGCCATTCAATGTGATCATGGCTGATCATCCCCAATCAGTACTCTGTTCCTGCCTTCTCACCATATCCCCGCTAACTTTAAGAGCCATATCTAGCTCTCTCTTGAAAGAATCCAGAGAACCAGCCTCCACCGCCGTCTGAGGCAGAGAATTCCACACTCACAACTCTCTGTGTGAAAAAGTGTTTCCTCATCTCCGTATTAAATGGCTTACCCCTTATTCTCCAGATGCCTTGTTTTTTTTTCAAGGTTTTGATGGCTTCCTTGACTTTTCAAGTGATGGTATTCTGCTTTGGGAGTTGTCAGCAGGCTGCTTTGGAATGTGCTTGATCATATTCCTGTCAAATGAGGTGGTTTGATTTAGAAGATCTTCAAAGTGCTCCCTCCATCTAGAATTGATGTCAGCATTGCTCTTCGGGATGTATCACATGTAACAGCCAACCCAACAGCCAGAAGTGTCCTGCTGTACCCAGAATTCCATTTTATATAAAATCCATGTGATTACATTTAAAACTTACAGACTGCCGGCGAATGTCAAGTTGCTGGCAGTTGCCTGAAAAACCGGCAACTGGAACAGCGACTGTCAGAGTGGAACACACACACACAAACACATCACTTCCTTCACCAGCCCGTTATGCAGGCATGTGACAGGGCAAGCGGGGGGAGCGCTGTCTAAAAAATTCACACAGTGCAAAACCAAGGTGAAACAGACACACACCGCGATGAACAGGAAGGTTGTCGCTGTAAAAAGACGGCTAAAGCACAGTGTATGGTAAGTCCTTTAAAAGAGAGGGGGGCGGGAGGTGGGAAGAGGGGGGAGAAGGAGTGGAGACAACTTTTAAGAAGCCAGAGATACACGGCTGTGAAGCTCGGCGGACATTTAACATTACGGGTTGTTTATCCTTGGTTCTGAAAACTACTGCTTACCTTTTTTTCCAATGAGCCAATGAAATTCACCGGTCAGCACCGGCTACAACCTACGAGACCCTCCGAGAACCTTCGACTTCCTGGCAACCCACTAGAACCTACGGCACGAGAATTCTTTCTACTCTCCATGGTGGCTTCATTCTAATCGTCGCTAATTTTTCAACGTTGAAAAATTCACGGCAACCATTATGAGGTCGCCACTAGTTCCCAGAATGTGGGAATTCCTCACCACCATGAAGGCGACTCCCTGGCAACCACCCATGAACATGTGGTGGTGACATGTGACGACTGTATAGTCCCTTGCAGTCACCTAAGAAGTCGCCTAAATGGGACAGGCCCATAAAACAACTTAACAACGTGGTTTTACTTTATCTGCTGATCCACATTAGATCTCTGATTTGTATTAATTAAAGTGTCATTTTTTCATGTATATTTTGTCATGAGACATCAGAGCAAGAATATTGAACAATGCAAGAGATAAGTTGGAAGAAGTTTGCTGAGTTTGCAATTCTGCACCCTCTGTGTGCTTGGTTCTGACATATTTCAACTGGCAGAAATTAATATGTGAATGAGACAAGTCCTTAGCAATAAAAGTGAAAATCATGTTCATAGGTGATAGGAGCAGAATTAGGCCATTCGACCAATCGAGTCTACTCCGCAATTTAATCATGGCTCATCTATCTTTCCCTCTCAATCGTATTCTGCTGCCTTCTCCCCATAACCTTTGACACACTTACCAATCAAGAACCAATCAATCTCCACTTTAAAAATACCCAAATACTTGGCCTCCACAGCCATCTAATGGCAATGCATTCCATGGATTCACTACCCTCTGGCTAAATAAATTATTTTTCATCTCTTTTCTAAAGATATGTTCTTTTATTCTGAAGCTGCGCCCTCTGGTCTTAGACTCTTCCACTAGTGGAAACATACTCCCACATCCACTCTATCCAGGCATTTCATTATTCGGCAAGTTTCAATGAGATACCCGCTCATCCTTCTAAACTCCAGCAAGTACAGGCCCAGAGCTGCCAAACACTCATCATACGATAACCTAATCATCCCCGGGATCATTCTCTTAAACCTTCACTGGACAGTCTCCAATGCCAGCACATCCTTCCTCAGATATGGGACCCAAAATTGCACACAATACTCCAAATACGATCTAACCAGTTCCTGATAAAGCCACAGCAATACATCACTGCTTTATATTCTAGTCCTTTCAAAACGATTGATAATATTGCATTTGCCTTCCTTACACCAATTCAACCTGCAAATTAACGTTTTGGGAAATCTTGCAATAGTGCTCCCAAGCCCCTTTGCACTCTGACTTCAGAATCTTCTCCCCATTTAGAAAATAGTCTATACCAAAGTACATGACTGCACACTTTGCTATGCTGTATTCCATCTGCCACTTCTTTGCTCACTCTCCCAACCTGTCCAAGTCATTCTGCAGACTCCCTTCTTCCACTACACTAACTACCTCTCCACCTATCTTCATATCATCTGTAAACTTGGCTACAAAGTAATCAATTTCCCCATCCAAATCGTTAATATACAACGTGAAAAGTAGCAACAACGACCCTTGCGGAACACCACAAGTCACTGGCAGCCAACCAGAGAAAGCCCCCTTTATTCCTACTCTTTGCCTTCTGCCATTCAGCCAATCCCCTATCCATGTTAGTATCTTCCCTCAAATACCATGGACTCTCATCTTGTTTAGCAGCCTCACATGTGGCATCTTATCAAAGGCTGCCTAAAAATCCAAGTAAACAACATCCACACTCTCCTTTGACTATCCTGCTATTTACTTCCTCAACGAATGCTTGTCAGGCAAGATCTTCCCTTCACAAAACCAAACTGATTTCAGCCTATTTTATCATGTGTTCGAAGTACTCCGACATCTCACTCATAATAATGGACTAAAATCTTACCATGGAAGTCAGGCTATAGTCTACATCTCCACTCTTTTTCCAAGCTCTCTTCTTGAAGAGACCTGGGTGTCATGGTACACCAGTCATTAAAAGTAGGCATGCAGGCACAGCAGGCAGTGAAGAAAGCGAATGGTATGTTAGCTTTTATAGCAAAAGGATTTGAGTATAGGAGCTGGGACGTTCTACTGCAGCTGTACAGGATCTTGGTGAGACCACACCTGGAGTATTGCGTACAGTTTTGGTCTCCAAATCTGAGGAAGGACATTATTGCCATAGAGGGAGACTGATTCCTGGGATGTCAGGACTGTCTTATGAAGAAAGACTGGATAGACTTAGTTTATACTCTCTGGAATTTAGGAGATTGAGAGGGGATCTTATAGAAACTTACAAAATTCTTAAGGGGTTGGACAGGCTAGATGCAGGAAGATTGTTCCCGATGTTGGGGAAGTCCAGGACAAGGGGTCACAGCTTAAGGATAAGGGGGAAATCCTTTAAAACCGAGATGAGAAAAACTTTTTTCACACAGAGAGTGGTGAATCTCTGGAACTCTCTGCCACAGAGGATAGTTGAGGCCAGTTCATTTAAGAGGGAGTTAGATGTGGCCCTTGTGGCTAAGGGGATCAGAGGGTATGGAGAGAAGGCAGGTACGGGATTCTGAGTTGGATGATCAGCCATGATCATATTGAATGGCGGTGCAGGATCGAAGGGCCGAATGGCCTACTCCTGCACCTAATTTCTGTTTCCATGTTTCTATGAATGCCTCCCCAATCTCTAAAGCGACCTCATTCTGAATTATTGAACAATGCAGTGGCTGACTTTAGAAATTCGCTTGGTAAAATAAATCATTGAGCACCATAAGGCAAAAATCAAGAATGTTCTGCACTTTCTTTGCTGTAAATTGAATTGAGTTTAATAAATATTATTAGCCAAGTATGTACACGTACAAATAATTTGCCTTGGTGCTTTGCTCGCAAGTAACAACATGATTTACAGTAAACAATTAAGAATAAAACTTTATAATTTAAACATCTGAATAATTAAATGAAATACCAGAGCAAAAGGAGGCGACAGATTTTTGGTTATTAAGTAGAGCTGTTTTTGTGTCACGCTGTAGCGGCTTTGACAGTCTGGAGTCGCCTTCCAGAGGGAAGTGCTTCAGAGATTGTGGCCAGGGTGAGTGGGGTCAGAGACGATATTTCCCACTTTCATCCTGGCCCTTGCAGTGTACAGTTTACCGATGGGGGGGAAGATTGCAGCCAACAACCTTCTTGGCTGATCGGACGATGAGCTGCAGCCTCCGGATGTCATGCTTGATGTGTGTGTGTATCCACTCACGCATACCCCCAAATTGCAGGCATGTCAAGAGGGGGGGGGGGGGGGGGGGGGTAGAGAGAGAGGGGGCAGAGTGAGAGAGAGGGGCAGAGTGAGAGAGGGGAGCAGAGTGAGAGTGAGACGGAGGGGTAGAGGGAGGAGGAGGGGGAGTGGGTGGGGGGGGGAGGAGAGGGGGAGGGGAGAGAGGGGGGAGGGGGAGAGGGAGAGGGAGGAGAGAGGGGGGGGGGGGGAGAGGCTCGGGGGAGGGGGAGAGAGACCTGAGGCACAGAGAGATGGCGTGCGGCATCACAGGGCAGGGCTGGTTCCCGAATGCAATACTCCCTCACCAGCTCCAGGATCTGCTCCAGCCCAAGTCTAATCTGCAGCAGCCACCTCGCCACTATGCGCCGGCCCGTGGACCCCTGAGCGAGGGTGGCACGGCCGCTGCTATCGATGGCCGGGCGATGTCACTCACAGCGCATGAACACAGCTTGCAGCCACTGTCATCACGTCATCACGTTATTAGCCAAAACCAACTGGTTTTATTTTCTAAGTTCGTTCAGATTTTTGAACATTTTGATTAATAACTCGAGATATAATGAATCCATTTTTCAGATAAGGCGATTTATGTCATCACGGCTTGAATCTCTATAGGAATATGTGAAAATGTCACCGTTAGCGCATCGTTTTCTCGAGAAGATGTGATCACACACAAACAAATAAATACACACACAGACACAGACACAGACACAGACACCCAAGATTTGAGTTTTATAGTTCACAAATGTGATTCTAAGCTGTGAATCAACTTAACTGTGAGTCTGCAATGTACTTGCAATAAATGACTTGTTAGCCCACAATGACAATGCAATGAGTTGTTTGGCAATTTGGTGGCCTACACTGATTGAAATGCTGTGAAATTGAGTTTGATGGCCTGCACTCTGCCTGAATTGGTATGAAATTCAGTTTGGCAGCCTGCACTCTGCTTGAAATGGAACTTCAAGGAATAGCCATGTGAACTACCAGCCCTGAGTGATTGATCTGCCAGCCCACCAGCCCTGAGCGACTGAGCTGCCAGCCCACCAGCCCTGAATGACTTAGCTGCCAGCCCACCAGCCCTGAATGACTGAGTTGCCAGCCCACCAGCCCTGGGTGACTGACCTGTGAGCCCACCAGGCCTGAGTGACTGAGCTTTCAGCCCACCAGGCTTGAGTGACTGAGCTGCCAGCCTACGAGGCCTGAGTGACATACAAATATATATATATATATATATATGGGTATGTTGTTAGTATGTGTATATTTACACGCTGTGCTTTTCTTTTCTCTCTCTCATTTGTCATATCATGTTATGTTTGCATATTCTGTTATGCTGCAGTAAGTAAGAATTTCATTGTTCTATCTGGGACATATGACAATAAAACCGTCTCGACTCTCTTGACTCTTGACTGTTGGGCCTTTTTGACTGTATAGTCGATTGTGGCCTCCCATTTAAGGTCCCTGGAGATGACGGTCCCAAGTAACTTAAATTACTCCACAGATGTGACTGGTGTTGTTGATGGTGAGTGGGGGGAGGGGAGTGGGAGCTCTCTTAAAGTCTGCAATCAATTCCACTGTCTTAAGAGCATTGAGCTCCAGTATGTTGCGATGGCACCAGGATGCCAGCTGTATCACTTCCTTCCTGCAGGCAGGAAAGGGTACTTTTCCCCAATCTCCCCATTCCTTGTTCAAGCACCTGTAAGATAAGAAAACACCAAAAACAGGAAACACAGCAGATCTGATTTATCATTCCTAGAAAGAAAATGCATAAATCAAACTGCGAGAAGAGCTCAACAGGTCAAGCATCATCTGTGGAGACGAAGGGGTGGCTGATAGTTTGGCTCAAGATTGAGAGTGTAGAGAGAGTTTGCCTGTATAAGGAGGTGAGATGAGAGGTTAGACAGGACATGGTAGTAGGTAGGTGGGATCAGGTGGAATCAGATGAGATGGGTAATGATGAGCAGAGCCAGAAGTGGATAGGGGGGTGGGGGGAGGGGGGTTGGGTGGGGAGTTTAGATACACTGGTTAGTGAGTGTTCTTTGGAAGCAGATCAGAGGAAAAAACAGAATAAAAAGTGTTAGGCTGATGGAAACACAGCAAGGTCGGGGAGGTGAAAAGGAGAGATAGAGACTGGAAGGTGATGAGCAGAGCCAGAAGTGGAGAGGGGAGAGAGGGGGAGGGGGGGGGGGGCAGTTTAGAAACACTAGTTAGGAAATGTTCCTTGGAAACAGATCAGGGGAAAAAACAGACGGAAAATGGTTAGGCTGATGAAAACACAGGAACGTCTGGGAGGTGAAAGGGGGAGATAGAGACTGGAAGGTGATCAGTAGAGTGATTAGTGGTGACAAGTAGAATGTAAGTAGAATCAGGTGGGGGAGGGATGATGAGCAGATGAAAGGGTGAATGATTCAAGTAACCGGGTGGCAGGAAATGGGAACAATGATCAAATAAAGAGAGATCCTGGGTGGAGCAATAGTAATGGGAAAGGAACACAGGGGTGCGGATTACTTGAAATTGTAAAATGCCATGTTGTAGGCTACTCAAGAAGAATGCAAACTGATGTTCTTCTAGTCAATATTTGGCCCCACCAGGGCCATTCATGAGACCTTAAAAAGTTGATTGTTTCCCATATTTGTTGTTTTTATTTTAGATTTTCAGCATTTGCAACATTTTACTTAACATTCCATGTCAATAATCTTCCTGCAGAAATGAGTCGTGCTGTTCTGATGCTTGATTATCAAAAACATAATTTCTAATCTCCACTCTTCATTCTCCAAAGTGCGCAAACTATCGTTTGCAACAATGTTCAATAGACATAGCTGAGAAATGAGATAACATTTGAATGTTGTTCTGAAAAGAGCACTTAGATCATCATGTTAAACTGATAAGTGTAGATATTTTAATACTCTTTACCTACAATTTTCATACAATGTAGCAGTAAAGTGCAGTTTCCACAATTGTTAACTATTACAGACTAAAACTAAAATTAAGCCATTATCCAAGCAAATAACAATGTAAGTACACATCTATATCAATTTTGGGGGCAATTTTCACAGTAAATTACTGAGGAAAAGATTGTGGATAATTACTTATGCCAAAATGACTGCCATTTTAGAAAACATGCCAAATCACTTGGTTGTGGATTTAAAAGGAAAACATCATTTTCATAAAAGGTATGATTTCCCAGTTCTATTTAACTCAAACCAATTAGTCATTCCTTAAATCATCAATTAAGAAAAAGGTAATGCAGATATTTTACAAAAATTATTTCCTATTCTTGTTTTACTGACTGCTGATCATTGAACTGTTGTTGCAAAGGTAAGGAAAGAGTCTATTTTTATTTTGCAGCAGATTTTTTCATCATGTACAATAATAAGTACAATATTATTACGCACAATAAATTTATAAAAGAAAATATGTCTTTCATTTACCCATCTTGAAATATGTTTCACTCTGTTGCTAAGCCTGTTGTTAGCGTAATAATATGATGTTATAAGCTGGTCAAGTACGCCCACCCTCTCCAAACAAACTCTTACCCATACACCCACACAGATCGACGCAATTAAAAAAAAATGCTGATTCAAATTAATCATATGGAACATGCATAAAAATTCTAAATAGTTTTGTAGATTAACAAACACATCCCCTGTAACATGCATTTTGTCATTTATTTCTAGGATAAAAATAACTATTGTATCACTTTAATTTTAGTTGTCAATTCAGTTTTAAAAACGATGAAATGCTGGTATCAGTAAATATAACCATTATGCAAAAAATGTAATTGCCTCATTAATGCTTTTCAAAGAGGGAAATCTGCCATCTGCATCCAATCATCGATATGTGACTCTGCCTCTATTACCTGGCTCTCATTCAACATGATGTCTCCAATGACATAGAAGGAAGCCATGTGGCCTATTGAGTCTATGCCAGGTAACAGAGCAATCTCATCCCTCCACCATTATTCCCTTGTAACCTATTTACCCAATGTTCCAACACCAACCCACATATTCCATCACTCATCTCAAAGTTTTAGGCATGTTACAGTGGCCGGTTAACTTACCAACCTGCATATCTTAGTGTGAAGAAAAACAAAACATGGTCGATTTCCAAAATATGCTGCAACATAAGGTCATGGAAACAAATACAATTACTCTCTTTAAGAAGCATAGAGTCAGTCACTCACATGGACAAGGGAAAACGTTGATGTCATTGGACAGGAAATGAGATATGGTGTAACAAGGAACTAGAAAGATGCTGACCTAACCTGGACAATTGGGAGCAGTAGAGCTGGTAGGCATGTTTATAGCAGACCAAAGGGTCTGTTTCTCTGCTGTACCATGCGACTCCATAGCACTTAGGTGAAATCTATGTGGTTACATGGAAAATGTTCAAACTCCATATATGTAGCATCAGAGGTCACTCCCCGTGCCAGTGTTCATTTGTTGAAGGCATATGCCACCTAAACATGGGTGGTTAAAGATGGACATTAAAGGTTGAGCAGGCTACTGATGCCAGATATCAAGAATGAATGCCTTAATGTGTCTTTAAACCATGAACAAAAGGCAAAAAGAACGGGTTATCCTACTATTTCAAGAGCTTGGTGTGGTATGTATCAAACGCAAGAAATATTCAACCTGTCATATGATTACAACGGGTGCCACCTCTAATTATGATTCCAGGTGTGGTTGCTGGCAGCGGCATTGGACAGGAAAGGAGATATGGTGTAACAATGACAAGACCTAAAGGCACACTATGGCTCTCAAAATATATTGATTTCTAGCTGCAGGTATCCAAAGGAGAGATTGTTTGACATGTAAGGCCGAAATAATGTGGAGAAAGCTCCAAGAAAAATACACAGCATTAGATATCCTGACATACTGTAAGCAACAGGTAAGAATAGTGCCATCCATTTCCCCCCAGAGATGATAAAACTCTCCAAATATTCTCCTACCATCAGTGGTAAGAAACACTCTGAATGCCAAAGCCATGAGAACTGCAAACAGAACATGACCAAGATGCCAGAAAAATATACCGTGACCCAAATGGAATTTCTATCAGAAGTTCATTGTTCTCTGCCTTCTTCTCTCAATTATATAAGGAACTATTTGCATTTCTCGGGGAGATCTAAGGCAATACAAAACTATGAGCAGCAACAGGGGCTTTTCTGTGTCCTTTAACTGCAGCAAGTATCCTTCATTATTGCAAATATTGCGATTAATAAATGTTTGCATTGACATCCACAATGATTGCATTTCCAGTTATTCAGCCTATGTAAAACAATTTGAAACTTTTTGAGAGATGTGTTAAGATATTATGTAAATGTAAATGATTTTCTTTTGAACAACCCTAAGGCATTTTGCACAGCAAGATATCAGGTTCACTTGTTGTTACATAGATATAGAGCAAATTCAATAAGTGGATATATCTCAATGTAGAAATGCAGACTAGGTTAATATTGCAAAATCACATAATCACTCCTATTTTTCCATAGATTATTTTTTTATTGATATATTTTCAAATCGAATGTTGCTGCCTTTTCATGATCAGTTCTAACCACATAAATATAGAATTTAACATAAGAATAGATTATAACAAGCTCAGTTATGGGATTTCTATTATAATTCAGGGTGTAGTCCAAGTAATGCATCATCGGTTAGTCTAACATCGGTGGTGGGTAAAATGTTAGAGACAATTATTAAAGAAACACTAACGGGGCACTTGGATAAACATGACTTCATCGGACAGAACCAGCATGGTTTTGTGAAGGGGAAGTCCTGTTTAACGAATCTGCTCGAATTCTTTGAGGAAGTAACAACCCGGGTGGATAAAGGGGAACCGGTGGATGTGGTATACTTGGACTTCCAAAAGGCTTTTGACAAGGTGCCACATAAGAGACTATTGCTAAAAATAAAAAATTATGGGATTGGTGGTAATATATTAGCATGGGTAGAGGATTGGCTAACAAATAGGAAGCAGAGAGTGGGGATAAATGGTTCATACTCGGGATGGCAACCGGTAACTAGCGGGGTTCCGCAAGGGTCGGTGCTGGGACCCCAGTTGTTCACAATTTATATAAATGATTTGGAGGAGGGAACCAAGTGTAATATATCAAAATTTGCGGACGATACAAAAATGGGAGGAAAGTTAGGGGATGAGGAGGATAGGAAGAGTCTGCAAAAGGATATAGATAAGGTAGGTGAGTGGGCAACAACTTGGCAGATGAAATTTAATACTAATAAATGTGAAGTCATTCACTTTGGGAAAAAAAATGATAGGGCAAGTTATTTTCTAAATGAGGAGGAGCTGCGTTGTAATGCAACGCAAAGGCATCTAGGGGTATTAGTACATGAATCACTGAAAGTTAGTATGCAGGTGCAGCAAGCAATCAGGAAGGCCAATGGAGTTTTGGCCTTTATTGCTAGGGGGATTTAGTATAAAAACACGGAGGTCTTGCTGCAGCTGTACACAGTATTAGTGAGACCACATTTGGAATACTGTGTACAGTTCTGGGGTCCATACTTAAGAAAGGATGTACTAGCCCTGGAGGCAGTGCAGCGAAGGTTTACAAGATTAATTCCTGCAATGAGGGGATTGACCTATGAGGAAAGGTTAAGTAAGCTGGAACTCTACTCTTTGGAGTTTAGAAGAATGAGAGGCGATCTCATTGAAACATATAAGATCGTGAGGGGCCTGGATCGGGTGGATGCACCGAGGATGTTCCCAATGATCGGGGAAACTAGAACTAGGGGACATAGTTGCAGAATAAGGGGGGGCTCTTTTAAAACTGAGATGAGGAAGAACTTCTTCACCCAGAGGGTGGTTAATTTATGGAATTCACTGCCCCAGGGAGCAGTGGAAGCAGAAACTTTAAATATATTTAAGACTAAAATAGATGGTTTTTTAGCTGCCAAGGGGATAAGGGGCTACGGGGAGAGGGCAGGGATATGGACCTAGGTATGGTTAGTATAGTAAGACCTGAGTGATCTCCTGGACAAGTGTCGATCGCCTGGATTGGGGTCGGAGAGGAATTTCCCGGATTTTTTTTCCCGAATTGGACCTGGGTTTTTATCCGTTTTTTTGCCTCCCCCAGGAGATCACGAGGTTCTTGGGGTGGAGAGGGGTGATAGCGGTATAAAGGGGGGGGTAGTGTCTTGTGTTCTGTGTCTTGTGTCTACTGTTTGTGGGTAAGTGTGTCTGTTTAGTGTTCAGCCATGAGCGAATGGCGGTGCGGGCTCGACGGACCTGGTGGTCTACTCTCGCACCTACTTTCTATGTTTCTATGTTTCTATCATCTTACATACCAATGTAACTCCTTTGTATAAAATAGTAAATTAAGTTTTCAATGGCATAACCCTTTTCAAAAACCCATACAAGGATATCCTAAATTATTTGCAGCCAAAAAGTAATTTGGCATACAGGCAATTTTACCTTGTGGGCAAAATAATTATTAATTTTATAGATTTCAAAATCCCATGAATGTTAAATATACAATGAGATACTAATCAATCTGCTTTTGGTGGCATTGTCCGAGGGGTGAATGTTTCAAGATTCAAGACTCAAGAGAGTTTATTGTCATGTGTCCCTGATAGGACAATTAAATTCTTGCTTTGCTTCGGCACAACAGAACATAGTAGGCGTTCACTACAAAACATATACATGTGTCCATATACCTTATATAAATATATACACACATGAATAAATAAACTGATGAAGTTCAAATAACAGATAATGGGCTATTAATGTTCAGAGTTTTGTCCGAGCCAATTTTAATAACTGGATGGCTGTGGGGAAGTAACTATTCCTGAACCTGGTTGTTGCAGTCTTCAGGCTCCTGTACCTTCTACCTGAAGGTAGCAGGGAGATGAGTGTGTGGCCAGGATGGTGTGGGTCTTTGATGATACTGCCAGCCTTTTTGAGGCAGCAATTGCAATAGATCCCCTCGATGGAAGGGAGGTCAGAGCCGATGATAGACTTTTTGTAGTCTTTTCCTCTCCAGGGTGTTCAAGTTGCCGAACCAAGCCTCGATGCAACCGGTCAGCATGCTCTCTACTGTGCAACTGTAGAAGTTAGAGAGAGTCCTCCTTGACAAACCGACTCTCCGTAATCTTCTCAGGAAGTAGAGGCGCTGATGTGCTTTCTTAACAATTGCAGCAGTGTTCTCAGACCAGGAAAGATCTTCAGAGATGTGCACACCCAGGAATTTGAAGCTCTTCACCCTTTCAACCATCGACCCGTTAATATAAACTGGACTGTGGGCCCTCATCCTACTCCTTCCAAAGTCCACAATCAGTCCCTTGGTTTTACTGGTGTTGAGGGCCAGGTTTTTGTGCTGTCACCATATGGACAGTCGCTCAATCTCTCTTCTGTACTCTGACTCATTCCCATCAGTGATACGTCCCACAACAGTGGTGTCATCACCGAACTTGATGATGGAGTTTGCACTATGACTGGCTACGCAGTCATGAGTACAGAGTGAGTACAGCAAGGAGCTGAGCACGCAGCCTTGAGCTGCTCCCATGCTGATTGTTATTGGGTCTGACACATTTCCACCAATACAAACAGACTTTGGTATGTGAATGAGGAAGTCGAGGATCTAATTGCAGAGGGATGCGCAGAGACCCAGTTCTGCGAGTTTGGTAACCAGCTTGGAGTGGATGATTATATTAAATGCCGAGCTGTAATCAATGAATAACAGCCTGACATATGAGTTTTTGTTGTCCAAGTGGTCCAGAGCGGAGTGGAGGGCCAGCGAGATCGCATCCACCGTTGATCTGTTGTGGTGATAAGCGAACTGCAGCGGGACCAGGTTTTTGTCGAGGTAGGAGTTGATTTGCATCGTGATCAACCTCTCAAAGCACTTCGTCACCACAGGCATTAGTGCCATTGGTCGATAGTCATTGAGGCACATCACCTTACTCTTCTTGGGCACTGGTATAATTGATGCCTTTTTGAAGCAGGTGGGAACCTCAGACCTCAGAAGTGAGAGGTTGAAAAACTCCAGCCAGTTGACCCGCACAGGTTTTTAGAACACGACTAGGTATACCATCAGGTCCAGGCGCTTTTCGTGGGTTCACCCCTCTGAAGGATTTCCTGATGTCTGCCTCTGTGACTGAGACTGAAATACCATCACAGCGAATGGGGGCTCAGGAAGGCACATCGGTGTTCTCCCTATCAAGGCGTGCGTAAAACGGATTGAGCTCATCAGGGAGTGATGTTTCGCCAACATTTGAGCTGCCTCCTGGTTTCGCCTTGTAGGAGATGATTGTATTCAGGCCCCGCCACAGCTGCTGGACATCTGTCTCATCCTCCAGCTTGGAGCAGAATTCCCTTTCGGCCTTTTTGCTGGCCTTACCAAGGTCGTATCTGGACTTCTTGTAGACCACTGTATCATCAAACATGAATGCCCGGTGTCTGGTCTTCAGAAGAGTGTGGATCTCAAGTTCATCCAAGGTTTCTGATTGGGAAACACTCGGAAGGTTTTTGTAGGGATGCAGTCCTCCACACATTTCTTAATGATGTCTGTAATGACTGTGGTGTGTTTGTTCAAGTCCGTTGCCTAGTCCCTGAACTTTGCCCAGTCTGCAGGCTCCAAACAGTCCTGGAGTTGTTCCTCTGCCCTCCCGACCCAGCTCTGTACTGTCCCCACCTCTGGGGGTACACTCTTCAATTGCTGCCTGTAGGCAGGAAGAAGCAGCACCGCGGTATGGTCGGATTTACCGAAGTGAGGGCGAGGGATAGAGCGATAGGCATTCTTGATGGTGGTGTAGCAGTGGTCGAGGGTGTTTGGTCCTCTGGTGCAGCAGGAGACATGTTGGTGGAAGTTAGGGATTGATTTCTTGAGGTTCGCCTTATTGAAGTCCCCAGCAATGGTGATAAATGCCTTGGGGTAAGACGTCTGGTGTTTGTTGACCACAGCGTGCAGCTCCTCCAGTGCCAGAAGGACATCTGCCAGGGTGGGATGTAGACCGCGGTCATGATGATGGAGGTGAATTCCCTTGGGAGGTAGAAGGGACGGCACTTCACCGCCAAATGTTCGAGGTGTGGTGAGCAGGAGTTGGACAGGACTGCCACGTCTGAGCACCACGCAGAGTTGACCATGAAGCAGACGCCCCCTCCTCTCCCTTTCCCAGATGCCAGTGTACGGTCCATACGGTGGATGCAGAACCCTTCAGGATGAACCGCTGAGTCTGGGGAGCTGAGGATGAGCCATGTCTCTGTGAAACAGAACACAGAGCATTCCCTCAGCTCCCTTTGATAAAGCAGTCTTGCCCTTAAGTCCTCCACTTTGTTTTCAAGGGACTGTACATTGGCCAGTAGGATAGTAGGGAGAGGGGGCCGAAGTCCCCTGCGCTTCATTCTGACCTGGAGTCCTGCCCGTCGGACATGTTTCCTGACACAATGGAGGCCTCCCCTTTGTTTCCAGGTACTGTGTTTACTGTACCTGCTGTTTCTGCGAACCTGCGCTGGAACAGGGATTCCTTCACAGACGGCAGCTCCAGCTCCGTAATGAATGGGGGTGCCCTCAAAGTCGGCAGCTCCTGCTCCGTTGTTCCTGGAAGATCCAGCTCGTCGGCTCTAGAGGTCATCGCAGGTTTTTCAGGTACCGTACCTGCCTTTTCCGTCGGGTCGGCTGATTTCCAGCGAGTGTGGGAAAGTTTAAAGTCCGGGGTCTCGCAGCTGCGGGAGATCGCGAAATTGCGAGAGCATTGAGGAGCTCAAGCAGCTTGTACGAAGCGGCACAGTTTTCTGCCATTTTCCTGATCCAGGTGAGTTGATTGGAGTTGTATTTAAGCCTTTTAATTTCAGGTGCTCCGCAAACGTCGCTGCAGGCAGGCGCCATCTTGTTCCAATGTTGGCTGATAAAACAGATTATCTCCTTAGGATAGCATTAATCCATTGACTCTAAAATTGCCTTTGTGCATATATATGAAATTGATTGAATATTCTGGAGCAGAAGTTTTACAAATGCCATATTTTGTGAAATTTCAAACAATGTTTATTTATTGAATGGTTTCCTATTATCACTTACTGCTCTTTTCTGTAATTTCAGTTGCTGCAATTTCAGTTACGTGGTCATTATCACAATTCAGCTCTTGAGTACTGTAATCCTCCTAGGTCTAATGTTCATTTTGCATTTACTGAGTTATTATTCAAATTGATATCAATGCAATCTTAGGATTATAATATGTTCCATAATCACTTCAATTATTTTCAATTTCCATTAAATTTCAAAGTAGACAAACACAAAATGTTTTCATGAAATTTCTCCAATCATAAATGCATGGTGCAGATAAAGACAATTGAAATGTGATTAATTATTTCAACACTTCAGTGCCCTTGCTTCTTTTTGTTTCTGGAAAACAGCTTTATCTTTTAATGTACAGTAATGTTTACAAGTCTTTTGGATTTTATAATAATTAGATCTTTAGTGATTTACTAACGAAAATCCAGATGGGAAGCATTTATTTGCACTTTGAATAATTTCAAAAGCCATTAACTTTGTCCTGCAGGTGTGATTATACATATATTTTTGTCTTTCATATCTTGGGGACAGGGGACAGCTCATGAATTTAAAATATTAAACATACAAACTACAATTGTTTTAGTATTTCAGGTACATCAGTTCATTTATGGAATTATTAGTACCAATGAATATTGCATAGTAGTATGATTTCATGAAGGAAACACCATCAAGAACCTATTAATTACAGAAATATACACTTTGTGGATATGAAGAAGCATTATTAGGTAGAACGAATATTGTCAATGCAACCCAAACTATTGATTTTTTTTAAATTGGATATCCAAGTATAGATGTCCAAGAAGTACAAAAACAATCAAACCACTATTTTAGAACTTAAAATGGTTGGGAAAATATATGCCAAATCAAAATAAGATATGAGAAATTAGGTTAATGCTGGTTAAAGGTTATATATTGCTATAACATGCAAGTAGCCATTGCTGTTTTTGTTATTGGATGTAAAGCCAATTGTTGGGAGCAAATTAAATATCCAAGAAATTTCCTCCACTCCTTTCTCCAACAAACATAATTTTAAAAACACCTTTCTCTGCAGTAAACGTGGGTGGTTGGGTGTCAAAATAACTGGCCTAGCCAACTGAATTATATGTTTGTTTAAAGTTATTGAAATTATTGCCTTCAACTTCAGACAAACTTAGGTATAATGGTCCAAAGATTTGAAATAGATCAATATTGATTTTATAATCCAGAAATATATGGAATTAATTGCAGTACTTCAACATCTTAAATTGTTAGAAATCCAACATTCACCATGTTTCCATCAAAGAGTAATCTATATTTAAACAATGAGATGAAGATTACATAATTTGCCTACAGTTCACAAATATAACAATATTAAGAATAAAAATGACAATTGAAAGCATGTTGTGTGCCTCTATTGACCTTATTGTGCATGTAATTGCACAAAATCTGTATTTCTATTTTCATGTGTGTTATGTTTTGCCATAGTGACAATTCGTCATACTAGCATTGGGCATAATGTATAGGCAGAGGTGCAGAGAGCCACAATTATAATAAACATTGAGCAATGGAAGATGGAGCTCTATCACTCTGGATCTTTTATTTGGATTCAACCTCAGCATTAGTATGAATGCATTATTATTAATTGAAGTCTGTGACTCATTTCCAAGATTAGTTCTTGTATGAATCTTCCAGGACTGCTGGAAAATAGCCCTGTAGAAGCATTGTATTCTGTAAGCTTTCATTAATGGCTTTTTGACAGAGCTTTACTATCCCTGCTAGAATGAAAGTAAGCATGCAGGTACAGCAGGCAGTGAAGAAAGCGAATGGCATGTTGGCCTTTATAACAAGAGGAATCGAATATATGAGCAAAGAGGTCCTTCTGCAATTGTACAGAGCCCTAGTGAGACCACACCTGGAGTATTGTGTGCAGTTTTGGTCCCCTAATTTGAGGAAGGACATTCTTGCTATTGAGGGAGTGCAGCGTAGGTTTACAAGGTTAATTACTGGGATGGCGGGACTGTCATATGCTGAGAGAATGGAGCGGCTGGGCTTGTACACTCTGGAGTTTAGAAGGATGAGAGGAGATCTCATTGAAACAAATAAGATTGTTAAGGGTTTGGACACGCTAGAGGCAGGAAAAATGTTCCCGATGTTGGGGGAGTCCAGAACCAGGGACAACAGTTTTAGAATAAGGAGTAAGCCATTTAGAATGGAGAAGAGGAAGTGGTGAGTCTGTGGAATTTTCTGCCTCAGAAGGCGGTGGAGCCAGGTTCTCTGGTTGCTTTCAAGAGAGAGCTAGATAGGGCTCTTAAAAATAGCGGTGTCAGGGGATATGGGGGAAGGCTGAAAAGGGGTACTGATTGGGAGATTATCAGCGATGATCACATTGAATGGCGGTGCTGGCTCAAAGGGCCGAATGGCCTACTCCTGCACCTATTGTCTATTGCTGTTGAGATAAAAGGGCCAGTCAGAAATTGGAACAATGTCTGTTTGGTGCTCATCTGGGGAAAAAGTAAATTAAAATGAAGGCTGGCAGCAGTTTAGGTTATATATTAATGATGATATCTTGAATGTATTGGTATTCACTGCCAGCCAATATAGGGACCCACATTTCCATTTACTCATGGATCGCCCTGCAGTGCACTCCATGAGAGGAGTGTTCAAAAGTCTGATAACAGAGGGGAAGAAAAATTGTACTTAAGTTTGAAGGTCCATGCTTTCAATCTTTTGTATCTTCTGCCCAATGGCAAAGGTGAGATGAGTTTGACCAGGGTGGGAGGGGTCCTCAATTATTTTGGCTGATTTTCCAAAGCACTGTGAATTTTAGATGGAGTAAATGGGGAGGGTAGAGTGGGTGAGACTGGTCTACCTGATGGACTGGGCAGTGTTCATAATTCCCTGTAATTCCTGATGTTTTTGGGCAGTGCAGTTCCCATACCAAGCTGTGAACCATCAGCAAAACTTGCTTTGCATTATGCTTTCTCTAAGAGTTGGCAAGTTTCATTAGGAACATCTGAATTTCCTCAGGCTTCTCAAATAATAGAGCCATTGGGGTGTTTACTTCACCATAGTATCAATGCGGTTGGACCAGGACAAACAGTTTTTTCATGTTTATACCCAGTTACTTGAAGCACGCACCTATCTCCACCTCAGTAACATTGATATAGATTAAAGTATGTATTTTGTCCCATTTCCTGAAGTTGATAATCAGCTCCTTCATTTTGCTAACAGTTTGGAAGAGGATGGTGTCATGATATCATGTCATTAAGCAGTGATGTTAGCTATAAACATGGTCACACAATCACAAATATATAGGGATTATAGTAAGAGTCTGAATATGGCGGGGCACCAGTGTTGAAGATTATCATGAAGGAAATATGGTGATCTATCCTTGTTGGTTGCGGTCTTAAGGTTTGAGTATTAATGTTCTGGTTGAAGAGAGGTGTGCTGAGTCTGAGGTCCCATGGTTCAGACATGAGTTTGATTAGAATTATGCTCCTGAATGTACAGCTCTAGTCAATAAATAGAGGACAGACTTACAATAAATGTCCTTCCTATCCAGATATTCTATGGATGAGCATTAGGTCAGGGGGATGGTGTCTACCATGGGCTTGGTTTGGCAGTAGGTGAATTTCAGTGGACCTAGATTCCATGAGAGGCTGGGTTGAAGTGTACCATGTATTTCATCAAAATTGATGTCAGAGCAACCTGACAGTAATTATTAAGAAACGCATCCCTGCTTTTCTTTGGCACTGGGCTGAATGATTTTCTTAAAGCAGGTGGCAATCTCAGAATGGATCATATTTGTGAATATCCCCACCAGCTGGCTTGTGGCGGTTCTGAGTACACACCCAGGAGCTCCACCTGGGTCAATTGCTCTCTGTGGGTTCACTCTCTGATTAACGACAATCTGGCTTCTGCGATGGTAACCGTGAGTACCTGTGCACACAGATTGTCGGGAGTGGGTGAAACTGGCATCCTCATCCAGAGAGGAGGCAAACATGAAATGCTGAAACTCTGGCCAATGTGGTTTTTGGATACTGCTTTATTCCAGGTTTGCGGGAACTGCTTGTGTAATATATGCTAAATGACTTTCACTGTGCAGTTGCATATGTGACAAATAAAGCACTATTGGACTATTGTAAATGAACCAGTATCGGGTTTTGTTTTGATTAAACTCCAATGAAAATGTTCAGAATTGCTTGTTACATTGAATTATTATGAAAGCTACCTATTGAATAGAGGAAGAGCTAAGGCATCTTAATTGCTCTGAATTGCTCTGAATTTGAACCTCAACTTTCAACTGCAATTCACTGTTTTTTTCCCCTCAGTCTTAAGCAATTGAAATTCAATTTTCCCATGCAAGAAGCCAATAATAGTAAGATTAAACGAGAACTTACCAGTTTGAAGTTTGATCTTGATTTCATGAGGAGTTACGATGAGCGACTACGTGAAGAAGTGCCGTCCGTCTGCGTGCACGTCAATCTTCAAAGCAAGATGTTAAATCACAGATAAAAAGACCTGAGAATAGTAAGATTGTGAAAAAACTAGAACTTCCATATGACCTTGATAGTATGAGGGTGGGAGCGGTGGGCACGTAATCGCTCATCGTAACTCCTCATAAAATCAAGATCAAACTTCAAACTGGTAAGTTCTCGTTTAATCTTACTATTTTACTTTGGAGTCACGTGAGTGACTATGTGAAGATTTCAAAGCTCTGTGATTTTACGCCGATTACAAATCCAGGCGTCACATACTGAATGGATTGACCATGGATGCGTGTAATCATTAAAGCATTCAGACATTACGTAGTTAAGTAAAGACACTGATGCTTTAAATGAAAGAAAAGTTTGTTTTAAATAGTTACCCCTCCCAACCTTGGGGGGAAACTAAGGGACAGAACTTAAAATGGTACGTGCAAACACCCCCAGTCCGGTTTATGGGTTTGTTATAAAACCGGTGGACCGTCATCATTTGTCCATCCTGCAGCCACTAGGATGTCGTCAAGTAGCACGTCCATAGCTCTTGCTGCCGACGTAGATGCAGCCCTGGTGGAGTGAGATTTAACCATATAAATGTTTACTCCTGCTACCGCCATTACATGTTTTGACCATCTGGAGATGGTTTGAGTTGACACCTTTTGGTGTGGTTCTTTATGGCTGATGAGGTCCGATTGTTCTGAGCCTCTGAGGTTCTCCGTAACTCTCAGATAGTGGTGTTAGTATGTTACTACACACACAACCGTTGGTCCTCTGGATATGCCAAGAACTGGATCTCCATCCCTGGCATTCCTGGCTTGCTCTGATTTATCAGGTTCCTGATTAGGAATGTTATGTTGTTCATATTGGTGGTCATGTAGTCCAACCGTAGCTTTTGCAGTGTCTGGACTCTTTGTCAGTATACCACCTTCAGGGTTAGTTATAGGCAGTCCCCACTGTCAAAGTAGGGTTAGTACCACGCTCACATCCCATGTGTCCGTGCACCTTGGCCTTGGAGGTCTTAAATTTTAAATTCCCTTCATGAATTTTGTTGTAAAGGGGTGCGTTCCTATCGAACCGTGCCCTGCTTCTGGCATCAAATAGGAGAAGAGTGCACCTCTGGCACTATAGATTGCACTAAAACTATGTTTATAGTTATAGTACAGAGTTGATAGGAACTCCAAGACATCCGTTATCCAAACTGTGTTGTATTTGCTCGGACAGTCCTATGCCTTGAAATGGCCTCCTTAGAATCTGCAGACCACCAAGTTAATATGTTCATGTAGTGGATGATTGTTCCTTGTAACTGTGTTCACTGGGAGGACCCTGCTCTTCGGTTAAGCCATAACTGGCTGGACTATAATTCCCAAAATATTTGGGGACCAGGCTTGAGTAGGCCAATCTGGCACTACCAATATGCCTGTGGCTTAGTCTTGCTTGATTTTTGTCAAGGATCGGTTTGTGAGACAAATTGGCGGAAAGCATACATAAACATTCCTCCCCAATTGACGGAGAAAGCATCCACTGCCTTTGCTCCTGGATCCAGCTCGCAGGACACATATCTGGGTAACTGATGATTTAGTCTAAATGCAAACGGATCAACATCTGGTATGCCAAATCGTGTAGTTATTTTTGTTAAATACTGTCTGATTCAACATCCATTCTGTGTTGTTATTAAACATTCGTGATCCAGCATCTGTCACCGTGTTATATCTACCTCGTAGATTACCCAAATATTCCTCTCGATACACCAGTGCCAAATGAGGTTCGCCAATCTGTCGTAAGATACAGATTTTACACCACCCTTGTTAATGGATATATGCCACCGCAGTGGTGTTATCAATCTGAATTTGAACAACCACCGGTGCATATCGCTACAGAGAACTTTGAGGCCATATTGTGCCCCCAACAATTCTGGGTAATTGATTCCATGTGTTGGGGAATTACAGACTCCTGCTCATTCCGCCTGCCCCCACAGCTCTAGACCATGTTGGAGGCTCCCCACCCTTAGCTGCTTGCATAGGTCTGAAAAATCCCCGATGGCTTTCGAGCAAAATTTCCCTTGAGCTGTCTCCCATTCGTTATCCACCATAGTTATTCAACAATGGCCTCTGCTGGCAATCCATAGCTTTCCAATTCGGCCTGCATGTAATCTGAGTGTTTGTTCCTTTGCTTGCTGTAAATTCTGGTAATGCAAAGGCCCGTGACGTACTGCTGGGAACGCAGCTACTATTTGCCTATTAGACTCGCTGTTTGCCTGATAGATGGCTATCAGGTCATAGCAGGCTTAATTAATATTGTCGTTTGCCCTTAGGCAAAGTCACCAACATATTTACTGTTTTTGATAGTAAATTCTAGATAATCAATTACCCTTGTAGGTGTCAATTTTGATTTAACTGGATGGATGAGGTAACCAATTCTTTCAAACAGGGTTTTGGTTTGCTTTGACTGATGCTTCTGCCAATTCTTGGTGACGGAAGTGGCGGCGCTGCCCTGGCAGCAGCGGCTCGCCTGCAGTCCGTTGGTTTTTACTTTTTTGTATTGTTTTTTTTCGTTTTTGTCTAGTTATGTTTTTGGTTTTTAGGCTGTGTTTATGTGGGGAGGGGGGTGGGGGGTGAAACGGGGGCTGCTGTCACTCCCTTCGGGGGAATACGACCTTTTTGTCGTATCCCCCTTCTTTGCCTCCGTCTACACTGAGGCCTAGCGGAGCCGGCGACCTCGGGACTCTGGAGGCAGCTGACAGGACTCGTCCTGGGCTCGCTCCCAGCCCAGCCCGGGATGGAACAGTGCTCCCGTGAGAGCAGCTTGGTGAGGGGCTGGAGTGGCCCAGCCCGAGGAAGGAACGGCACTCCCGCTGGAGTGGCCCAGCCCGAGGGAGGAACGGCACTCCCGCTGGAGTGGCCCAGCCCGAGGGAGGAACGGCACTCCCGTCGGAGTGGCCAGCCCGAGGGAGGAACGGCACTCCCGTCGGAGTGGCCCAGCCCGAGGGAGGAACGGCACTCCCGTCGGAGTGGCCCAGCCCGAGGGAGGAACGGCACTCCCGCTGGAGTGGCCCAGCCCGAGGGAGGAACGGTACTCACGTGAGGGCGATCTGGTCCGGGGGCTGGGACGGTGCTCCGGTGGCTGGGACGACGTTCTGGCGGCGGTGTCCAGAGTCCTGGGTTCAGCCGCGGGCCGGCGGCTGCGTGTGCTGGACTGGAGGTGCGGCGGCTTCGACCACCCCGGGCCGCAGTGTTTCAACCGGCCCGTTCGCGGGGTTCGGTGAGCTGCGGGACTGTTTGTACCATCGCCCGGTGGGGAATCGCCTCAGCGCAGAGGGAGCAGAGGGAGAGACTGCAACCCTAAGATTTTTGCCTCCACCACAGTGAGGAGGTGTTTGGAGGACTCACTGTGGTGGAAGTTAATTTGTGTTTATTGTTGTTATTATTGTATCATTGTATGTATGACTGCAGGCACGAAATTTCGTTCAGACCGTAAGGTCTGAATGACAATAAAGGAAATTCAATTCAATTCAATTCAATTCAAAAATGGAAAAGTTCTCCAAATATGCCAATACAATGTGGTTTTGAGATGTTTGTAGTCCCAGAATTGGTTTCCGTAGTTTAATCAATAGTCTAGGAGCTGATGTCAACCCATTTGGCAGAGCCATGCCATCCAGTTAAACTTCAAATATCTCCTGTTCTTAGTGAATAGACACCGAATAGTATGCATCTTTGAGGTCGATGCATACCATGTGACCATTTTATAGGATGATCCTATAAAACAATAGTTAGACCATAACAAAAAATTGCTGTTTCTGAAAGTCTGTACTGCACAAATGAGTTAAACCTGGATGAAGTGACATCCTCCATCTGTCATCTGTCCTGGAAGGCAATCCTGCCCAAAATACTGGGCCTGCCTTGAAGCCAACTCCAGTCCGAGTTCCAAGTCTGCTTGGAACCTATGTATGTTGTGCAGTAAAAAATAATCACATGTTGTTATCTGTTTTTTAAAACCAGATCTGAAATTCATGTTATTGTCATTTTGAAGAAAAACACAAGAGTAAAATTACCAACATGTAACTGGTCCACAATCCCTTGTTTCAGTAAACCCAGACCCACCTACCTCCATGGCTACCGGTGGTCTTGTGGTAAGCCCAAAGGCCCCTGAAGTGGGTTCCTTTTCTCTCCTTGATTGGGAGTATGAGGGAGTGGTAGGGAGTGTGGATTCCATGTTTCTCCTGACCTCTGCTTGGGTCTTGGTCTGAAAACCTCATCATACTGAGCCTGCCTTGTAGGACAATTCTGGCCATAATTCTGAGTCTGCCTTGAAAGACGACTCTGATCATATTTCCGTGCCCAACTTTCAAGCTACCGCCGGCTTCAGTGAACTGCTTACCCCCTATGGAAGTGTGGGGTGTGTTGTCGCCTACTGATGAAGTTTTGCTTGTCGTTGGTACCTTGATTGGTCCAACAGCTTTTGCTTCCTTCTTCTGGTCTTACCTGAAGAGAGGATTCAGCAGCTGGTTTCTCCAAAGTCACCCTGATAGCGCTGTTCCCTTGCTGGCATTTGTGCGGATATTCTGCCAACTGCTGTCTCTTGAGGCCATATGCTTGTGCTTCAGTATGTTCATACTTTAATTCGAGATCAGTTACCTACTGATCACTCACACTCCCCTCCACTGAGAGTCAGATTTGTAGGCAGCCCTGAAAACAGGTGCTGCCGCAGGCCCCTGAGGATACCTGCGCTGACATGGCCCTTCCAGCGGGCCTAAATGAGATTCTTGCTTTGGGTCAGACGGAAAACTGACCGTGAATGCTCCTCTCGTCAGAGCAGGAGACATTTGCTAGATCTCTACCCAGGGAAGCACCCAGTGGAACCTGGATGATTGCAGAAGTATTTATTTTCTTTTGTGCTTATTATTTATTTTATCTAAAGCACTTTGGTGTCTATGCAAGTTAACTTAAACAGTGCTATATAAGTAAAAGTTACTTACTTACTTCCTTTCTTCTGCTTGTCATTACATTACATCCCAACTTCTATACTCAATGCTCTGATTTATAAAGGCCAGCGCACCAAAAGCTTTCTTTGCCACCCTATCTACATGAGATTCCACTTTCAGGGAACTGTGCACAGTTATTCCCAGATCCCTCTGTTCACCTGCATTCTTCAATTCCCTACCATTTACCATGTACGTCCTATTTTGATGTGTCCTGCCAAGATGTAGCACCTCACACTTATCAACATTAAACTCCATCTGCCATCTTTCAGCCCACTCTTCCAACTGGCATAAATCTCTCTGTAGACTTTGAAAATCTACTTCATTATCCACAAACCCACCTATCTTAGTATCATCTGCATACTTACTAATCCAATTCCAATCTACCCTTTGGAGTTGTGGATGAAATGAACTATCCACCAAATAAATATATTCACCATTATCCCCAATCGACATTTCTGCATGGAAAGAAAACGAACTGCAGATTCTGGAATCCTGAACATATCTGTACCAAACAAACCCAATTCATCAGAGAAACTCAGTGGGTCAGATAGTATCTTTCGAGGAAATAGACAGGATATGTTTTGGATTAGAACCTTTCTTTCAGACAATCAGTCTGAAGAAGGTTCCTGCGCCAAAAGGTCTCCTATCCATTCACTCCACTGATGCTGCCTGACCCACTGAGTTCCCCCAGCACTTGATGTTTGGCTCAACAATCCTGCATATCAGGCTTCTCATTTATCCCAGAGTAGCTCTGATATCTGAACATCTTCAATTGGGGATGAAAAGATTCTCGGCATTAATGTTATGTAATGTTCAACCGTTTTATGAACCTACAAATAAGTTTCACACACACTCAATCCATGTAAATCTTATCAAAACAGCTATTTGCCGAATGTAGATTCTGCAATAATTACATATCGAACTTTGAACAACTCTGGTCATTTCATTGAGGGCAAGAAAATACTCATGTTCATAAGTTTTAAGACCAGAATTAGGCCTTTTGGCCCATCAAGACTACTATGCCATCCAATCACGACTGATCTATCTTTCTCTCTCAATCCTATTCTCCTGCCTTCTCCCTATAACCCCTGACATCCTTACTAATCAAGAATCTGTCAAAGTCGACCTTAAAAATTTCCATTGACTTGGCCTCCAAAGCCATCTGCGGTAATGAATTCCACAGATTCACCACCCTCTGACTAAATAACAGGGGCCGCAGAGCATTTTTGAAAGTGGGGGGCTGAGCGATCATTGAGGGTATCCGGCGAGACATTTAGGGACATTTTGAAATTTGATGCATTAAAATCATGTTTTAGTGCATTGTAGAAGTATGATTTCAATGTTTTTTGTATGAAGTATTTTTATGATAATGTAGGGCCTAGATGACAATAGACAATAGACAACAGGTGCAGGAGTAGGCCATTCGGCCCTTCGCTGCCAGCACCGCCATTTAATGTGATCATGGCTGATCTTCCCCAATCAGTATCCCGTTCCTGCCTTCTCCCCATATCCCCTGACTCCGCTATCTTTAAGAGCCCTATCTAGCTCTCTCTTGAAAGTATCCTGAGAACCGGCTTCCACCACTCTCTGAGGCAGAGAATTCCACAGACTCACAACTCTCTGTGAGAAAAAGTGTTTTGTCGTCTCCATTCTAAATGGCTTACCCATTATTCTGATCATCCAACTCAGTATCCTGTACCTGCCTTCTCTCCATACCCCCTAATCCCTTTAGCCACAAGGGCCATATCTAACTCCCTCTTACATATAGCCAATGAACTGGCCTCAACTACATTCTGTGGCAGAGAATTCCAAAGATTCACCACTCTGTGTGTAAAAAACATTTTTCTCATCGCAGTCCTAAGTCCTAAAAGATTTCCCCTTTATCCTTAAACTGTGACCCCTTGTTCTGGAAGGGGTCGAGAATTCAGAGAATTCTCATCCCGAGGATTAACCGTGAAAACCTAGGCTGCACTCCCTCAATAGCAAGAATGTCCTTCCTCAAATTAGGGGACCAAAACTGCACACAATACTACAGGTGTGGTCTCACTAGGGCCCTATACAACTGCAGGAGGATCTCTTTGCTCATATACTCAACTACTCTCGTTATAAAGGCCACCATGTCATTCGCTCTCTTCACTGCCTGCTGTACCTGCATGCTTACTTTCATATGAGAGATAGGAGCAGGTGATTATAATTTTACTTCGGAGTCACGTGAGTGACTACGTGAAGAACCCCGCTTACGACGCATGCGTGTCATATCGCATACACGCATTGAACGCATCGCACCTGGGGAGGACGTCCCCTTGAACGGGAGAACTGAAAAAGCCGACGGACAGCAGGTAAGTGACTCTGCATTTCACCCTGTATAGGAAATGGACAGAGCAACACGCAGAAAGGCTGTGAAGAAGCTGCAGGACGTCAGCGGCGAAGGTGCCGGGGACCTGCAGCAGCAGCCGCCGGCACAGGCAGCTTGTACTGAGACAGCTGTGCCGGATTTAAACTCCGCGCCGGGAAAAACAAATTCTAGACAGGGCGGGAAGGCAAAACGAAAAACCTATCACTGCGAAAGTGATGTGGAGAAGTCGCCGGATAATACTTACCTATACCGGAGTAAGGATGAGCAGCTGCAGGATATAGAGCAGCCAGCAGTGGCCACCTCTGCAGAGCTGGGAAACCGGTATGAGTGGCTGCAGCATGTTCGGCCGTCAGCGACAAGTTCCGGCGAGTACCGGGACTGCGAACAACGGCATAATTATATGGGGCGGCCGGGAGCAACCAGTGCCCGTAGGCATGGGGACCGGCTGCGGCAAAAACCGTGTGCGACTAGTGCCCGAGAGCACGAAGGTCGGCAGGAGCGGTTGGATAAAATTAAACACCCGCGATCGACTAGTGCCCGAGAGCACGTAAGTCAGCTGGAGCGGTTGTTGGAGGAACATCTCCAGAGTGGCAAGCTCCAGAATATGGGTGATAGCCACAGTGGCAAAGGTGTAAGTCCCTCAGCAGATTGCCAGAAAAGGCTGCTGGACATTTCATCCTCCTCGGAAGAGGGTGTTGAAGGGCTGCCTGAGTCAGACTCTGAACTAGAGTCGGAGCCACATTCCCATATGGAGGACAAGGGAACCAAGTTGCTGGACATGGTGGGGAAATGCTTTCAGCAAGAACAGACTGGCAAAGATCTAGAGGCCAGGATGGCTGCCAGCATTGAGTACATGTCTACTCATCACCTGCAAGCCAATACCTTTGCTGAGGTGTTGGCAAAACATTTACCTCCGGGAAATTGTGCGGCTCTGAATGTGGCCAGTGTTAACCGAAGTATTTGGAGACACGTTGGTCAGGCAGGGACAAAAATGCATATCTCTTGCCCACAGTAAGTGAATCGAGGACCAGAAGACAGAATTAAGGTGAAGCGGAAAAGATTTCATAGGAATCAAGGGTACCTTTGTCCACACAAAGGGTGGTGTGTGTATGGAACAAGCTGCCAGAGGAGGTAGTTGAGGCAGGGACTATCCCAACATTTAAAAAACAGTTAGACTGATACATGGATAAGGCAGGTTTGGAGGGATATGGACCAAAATCAGATAGTGTAGCTGGGACATGTTAGCGGGTGTGGGCAAGTTGGGCCGAAGGACCAGTTTTCACACTGTATCACTCTATGACTACATTATACCTCCACCATGCATGAATGCTTAAAAACCAAGTGGTCGAGTTTTATTGCCATATACTCAAGCATAGAAACATAGAAAACAGGTGCAGGAATAGGCCATGCAGCCCTTCAAGCCAGCACTTCCATTCAATATAATCATGGCTGTTCATCTAAAATCAGTACCCATTTCCTGTTTTTTCCCCATATCCCTTGATTTTGCTAGCCCCAAGAGCTAAATGTAACTCTCTCTTGAAAACATCCAGTGAATTGGCCTCCACTGCCTTCTGTGGCATAGAATTTCACAGATTTACAACACTCTGGGTGAAGAAAATTTGTCGTCATCTCAGTCCAAAAAAGGCCAACCCATTATTCTTAAACTGTGACCCCTGGTGCTGGACTCCTCCAACATCGGGAACATTTTTCCTGCAGTTACAGTAGGTGAAAATCTAGCAGGCAAGCGGGATGCTTTCTCCAACCACCCCCATTTGAAGCCCACCATCTTCCACCATTTCTACCTAGTGCTTGGTACCTACTTCCAAAAGCCACTGGTTGCCCTCCAGGATGCACCGAGCCGCATCCTGGTCCATTCCAGTCACCAGGGTAAATTTGGTGCAGAGACTCTCACGGCAGTGGCGCAACACTTCCGACACATCCGACAGCCCGGGAAGCTTGCACTGAGGCTGCTCCATGGCCGGAGCTGCATCGAGCGACTCACCAGCCCGGCAAACACTCGCCAGCCCCAGCTCCCTGTCTGCATCTGCCCCCGCTGCTGCTTCTGCTTCCATCCCTCCCTCCGTCCCAGCTCTCCAATACCCACGAACAGGTTGCTCAGAGCACAGCAGCGCCTCGTTCAAAGCCGGAGACATTGAAACATGACTAGCCAAAAAAGTGGGGGGGGCTGCAGCCTCCCCAGCCCCCCCCCCCCCCCCCACCCCAGTTCTGAAGCCCATGTGACTTCCTCCACTGTGTAAAACATAGCTAGAAATATTCGTATCCAACGCCTCGAGGAGGAATATTTTGTAAGAGAGATATATTTAATTTTTAAAGTAAAAATATGTAAGGTGCAAACTAGAACACCTTTTGGTACCATGAATTATATTGTGATTTTTCCAAGATTATGGTGAAACCATGTGGTGGAATAAGAGAGAGTCAATTTGATATTTTAAAAGCAGAGCTATGTTCAATTATGTCTATTTCCATTAAATCCATGTTCAAATATATGGTATTATTCAGGTGCCTGTTGTAATTAGGTGTTGTCCCAAACATTCATGTTTCAAAACTGTTGACATCCTCTAGGCAGTTTAGTGGCAGTCACTGCTGCAGTTGTAACGAATTGCTTGCCAAATGGGTGGTTTGTATCCTTCCGTCCCCAATGACGATGTTCAGTTATCAATGCTCCTGTTGTGATAGATGAGAAACTTGGCATGTACAAGTGCTTGTTGTGGATAATGAGGAAGTATAGTTTTTTTTGGTCAATAGTTTAGTCCCTCCAGCAAGAGCTGACAATCCTGACAAATTGGATTCAGCTGGGTGATTTGGGATATAGTTTCAGAAGAAAATACCAACAAAAAAGCATGCAAAATACTTTTGGATATTCTCTATTACAACAGCAAAAAGTTAGAAGTGTATCACTAAAGCACAGCAAAAAGTTAGAAGTGTTTCACTAAAGAAAATACTGTCACATATATCGTGCTACATTCTGCTTAGAAGTGTGGAGACCTAGTAATGAATGTGTATCTGATTTCCCTGATAAATTAATTGACTATGCTACCTGAAATGTCTGACAGAATACGTACCTGCCAAGGAAGTTGGAACAAAGCACAAAAAACTATCATATATTAGCTCCAGAGCCAACTTAGAGCTTGTTAGGTTAAAGATTCCTTCTAGGTTTTTTTTCATCTTATTGTCATTACAAAATTAATTTGAAAGGTTAAATTACCACCCAGTTGATTCCAATATGATTTCCTATGCTATCTTCTTTTCTGCTAAAATCTATCTCCAAGTATATAATTAGATAAGTTTCTGTTGATAGGGGGATAGAGAAGATATTTAAGTGAGATGGATCGATAAATGAAAAATGGATTGGTCATACCATTTGCATTTTCATCTTTAGGTTTTATCCAATTTTGATGTTTCTGCCAAACAAATGTTTTATAATCATTTGCCAATTGCCTCTAGCATTCATTTATGTACTTTAATTCTTCAGGTTCTTTCATATTATTTTGTTCATTTTTTTCTGGTTTTGCATGGATGTGTGCTGTCTCTTAAATAGCATTGTGATCTTTTCCTCATGATTCCGTTCTACAATTTGGTTTATTTCATTATAGAGTTGGTCACTTTCATCAATTTCTCTCTATCAATACATCCCTTTTTGATTATTCTTTCCCTATTATATATTTTAGCTTTCAATTCTGCAAATTCTCTATTTTCTCAGGAGACATTGTTTTGGCACCAGATTATCTCCCACCAACATACATATTTAAATTTAATGCTCAACTCCTCTCGTTTAACATACTCCTATTACCTTATTATATTTTTCTCTTACATTTAAGGGCAACTCAGTTCTGAAGAAAGGTCACCATACACTCCAGGGCTGCTGCCTGACTGGCTGAGTTACTCCTGCACTTTGTATGTTTAGCACTTTGCATGGACTCAAAAGCTCTTGAATACAACCTCCCCAATTTTTTTCCTCCCTATCATCAAAGTAATTTATTTTAGCCGTCTGAGAAACGACTACTGGAGTTTTCAACAAAACTTTATTCGAAAGCTCAAGTTGCAGCATACAGGTTTATCAGACACGTCTGCCCACATTGGTGGTCAGCGCTGAACTTACGCGCGCAAAGGAAAAAACAGGCAAAAACAACTGCACTCCCGAGTCACGTGACCACGGCTTCCGAACGCCGGGTTCCATATCTGCGTGCGCTAGCAGGCGCCGCTACATGCCCCCCCCCCAGAATCCGTGGTATGGAAACGCGCAGGTAAACCCGTTGGGCTCTGGGTGATAAGCGGTAGCCTGGTGCAGCTTCACGCCATATAGCTGCGCCATACCACACCACAATGAAGACGTGAACTGGGCCCCCTTATCAGTGGTAATATGTGAGGGGACCCCAAAATGAGCGATCCACTGGGATACCATGGCTCTCGTGCATGCATCAGCAGAGGAATCCACCAACGGGATTTCCGCCGCCCACCTGGTAAACCTGTCTACGATAGTCAGTAAGTGGGTAGCCCCGCACGAACAAGACCAGGGACCCACATGGTCTACATGGATGTGCAGGAACCTGCCGTCTGGGACGGCAAAATCTTGGACCAGCTGGTGCACATGTCTCTGCACTTTGGAGGTCTGGCATGGGATGCAGGAACGAGCCCATGCAACGACTTGCTTCCTTAACCCGTGCCAGACAAACTTCGCCACGACCAAGGCAATGGTGGCGCGAATGGACGGGTGCGCCAGGCTGTGGTTGGTGTCGAAGATCCGACGTCGCCAAGCTTTACCGTTGGAAATATCACAAAGGACTTGCGCGCCAGAGGCGCCACATGGCACTTCGACCAGCTTCAGTCCTGATTCAGCATTGCGATAAATCTCCATACCGGCGTCTGCCCGTCGGGCGGCTGCCAGCACCTCATAATCAACGCCGAGACTAAGTGCTGAAACTTCGGGCAGCGCTGGACGGGACAATGCATCGGCCACAACATTCATCTTGCCTGCCACATGCTGAATGTCAGATGTGAATTCGGAAATATAGGCGAGGTGCCGTTGCTGTCTGGCAGACCAAGGGTCAGAAACCTTGGACAAGGCGAAAGTTAATGGCTTGTCATCTGTGAATGCAGTGAAAGCGCGCCCCTCCAGGAAACAACAAAAATGGTGGATTGCTAGGTAAAACGCAAGGAGCTCCCTGTCGAAAGCGCTGTATTTAACTTTGGGGGCTCGCCTGCTGAAAAATGCCAGCAGTACCCAGCGATTACCTGCCCACTGCTCGAGGACGGCGCCTATCGTGACTTTGGAGGTGTCCACAGTGAGGGCCGTTTGGGCTGATGCCCTAGGGTGAACCAACATAGTGGTGTTGGCCAATGCGGTCTTAGCCCCCTCGAACGCTTTCTGTGCCTCTTCGGACCAGACCAGGTCCTTGGGCTTACCGGCCAGGCACTGGAACAACGGCCGCATGATGGTGGCTGCAGACAGGACAAAACGGTGATAAAAGTTAACCATCCGGATAAACTCCTGCAGACCCTTGACCGATAATGGCTTGGGGAAAAGACGGATAGCGTCGACTTTCTCAGGCAATGGTTGCGCTCCCTGAGAGGTGATGCTATGCCCTAAAAATGAGATGGAGCCAGACCGAACTGGCACTTCTCGGGGATGATCACCAACCCATGTTTGTGCAGCTGTTCGAAAAGTAGGCGGAGGTGCTTGGTGCGCTCTGCCTGCGAGCGGCTGGCCACCAGGATGTCATCTAGGTAGATGAAAATAGACGACAAACCCCGGCCGACTTGGTCCATTAGCTCCTGGAACGGCTGGGCTGCGTTCTTCAAACCAAAAGGCATTCTGAGCCACCCGAAAAGGCCGAAAGGGGTAATCATTGCCATTTTAGGGACGTCGTGGGGGTGGACCGGGATTTGATTATACCCGCGGATAAGGTCAACCTACAAGAAGATGGTCCGAGAAATCCTGGATGTTCGGGACTGGATACCTGTCGGCTGAAAACACCTGTAATTGCCGCAAGGTCTCCAACCCCTGGACGCTTTGGGCACCATGTGTAATGGGAAAGCCCAAGGGCTATCCGACCACCGGACAATCCCCATGTCCTCCATAAGTTGGAACTCATGCGATGCGCAGTTTATCGGGTGGGAGGGCGCAAGCGGGTGTGTACTGGCGGATCCTCGTTGGGAATGTGGTGGACCACGCCATGATGTGGCGCAGCCCCGTCGAACCGGGGCATGGGCTACCCTGGAAAGTCGACGAGCAGGGCTGCGAAAGGTTGCTGCATCTCAGCTACCTCCACGATTTGCAGCAGGGGCTTTGACGGGTTGTGCGGCTTGGCAGGTCGCGGGTCCGACACAGGGATCATGCGACCACCTCGTACATTGATTAACAGGGAGAACGTGTGCAAGAAATCGGCAACCAGGATCAGTTGGCGGGAGTCGAAATTTAGTTTTGCGGTCCGCATGCCGTAGGTGCGAATATCGCTCCCGTTAACGGCCGAGAAGACAGGTCCCAGGTTACCAGCACAAACGTCTCGGGCGCTTGGAGGCAGGATACTGACATGTGCACTGGAGTCCACCAGGAAACGGTGGCCGGAATGGCGATCACGGACAACGAGGCATACGTTGGGGCTGATCGCGTTCGCCTCTATGGACGATCGGCCTGGGCGTTTCCTGGAAACGAACAAGGGCTCCGACATCTTCGGGCGTCTGTTCCGTATCGTTGGTATTAGTAGCACCATCTGCGTTGACTGTAGACCACTGGCCGCGGCGATTCGTCTTCGACGCTGGGCTGGATTTCTTCTCCTTCCCGATGTCAGTTCGGCTGCACCCGTTGTATGACTATGGGGCGGGCGACGGCGTGTATGTCCAGCCGTCTGAGCGTCGACAGCTCGTCAGCTCCTTCCGCGAGCCGCTGCGGATCGCTGAAATCGGCTCCCGCTAGCATCAGCTGTACTTCGTAGGGCATCTGCTCTAAGAATGCCTGTTCAAAAAGCATGCAGGGGCGGCGCCCGTACATCAGGGCCAACATCTTTGCCATGATTGTCGATGGCCTTCGGTCGCCAATGCAGTCCCTATGTAACAGCCTTGCCGCCCTGTCTCTACGGAAAAGGCAGTAAAATAACAGGGTCTTCAACCCTTCGTACTTGCTGCTGAATGGAGGGTCTCTGATAAAGGGCAACAGCCTCGAGGCATAGTTCCTACCACATGTAATTACATGCTGCCGTCGTGGTTGATGCGGTGTAGATGAAACTGTGCCTCCACATGGGCGAACCACACCTGAGGTTGATCAGGCCAAAAGGCTGGCAGTTTAAAGGCCGGTGAGCCCTGCCTCGTGCTGGCCGATTCTGTGGGAACACTCTCTTCCTGCATAATTCTTCTTGTCTAACGACGGCTAGACAGGTCGGGGTAACCAATTTAACGGTCTGAGAAACGACTACTGGAATTTTTAACAAAACTTTATTCGAAAGCTCAAGTTGCACCATACAGGTTTATCAGACACGTCTGCCCACATCGGTGATCAGCACTGAACTAACGCGCGTAAAGGAAAAAACGCACAAAAACAACAGCCCCTCCCGAGTCACGTGACCGTGGCTTCCGAACGCCGGGTTAGATATCTGCGTGCACTAGCAGGTGCCGCTACATTATTGACAATTATTTTAAAGCATTAGTAGAGAGATGCAGGAATGGAGTGGGACTATGTAGATTATATTTTTGAAAGCTTTCACAACTTAGATGGGCTGAGTTTTATTCTGTTTTGTACAGTTCTGTAATCCTGTACTTTGACATAAACCATCAGTGTTTTGCAATACGTCTGCTGGTTAGTTTCATTGACGCGTGGTTGTCTTACACCCCACTGTGTTCCTTTCCACACTGATGAACTGCTGTCTGAAAAATAGGACAAACACATCCTCAAGTTGTCTAAGTGAATAGTTCACAGCTCGATCACTTTCACTGCTAAATATAATGCAGTGTCCTCACTGAAGATGTGACTGCAGTTCTTCTTACAGCAGCCAGTATCTCTGCTAAAATCCCACTTTACTGGTCCTAGATGCTTCCCGTCTGCTTGCTTTTGTATCTTCTTTCTAGACCTGGTAGGATAATGCTAATGCTCTCTTTATGTGATGTGTCCACATCAGTTTGATACATATGTATTTATTAGATGTGAATTTAACAAGAGTTGCATACAATTTACTTCCTGACTAGTTAAAACTTTAACCTGCTGTTTGGTTTCTTTAAAGAAAAAAATAGGTCACAATTAAATGTAATGTGCAGCAATAGGATGATCGAAGCATTATCTCTACTAAAACAGTCCATACGCACAAAGAAATTTGTTGAAAATACTAACAGGAAAATCTGGAATTCACACACAACTCTTGGGAGAGCAGGACACTGTGAAGTTCAGCTTTTCCATGTGTTCAGAGAGCATTCTGTCTTAAAACCATATGAAAATTCTAAATCCCTTCCAGCAACTTGCTGATGGCCTCTGGATAGGAGTCCAGAGCTCATAAGAATGATAGGGAATCTTACTGAAGCATCTAAAAATCAGAAAGGTGTTGACAGACAAGAAGATGACCACAAAAAGCTGGAGTAACTCAGTCAGACAGTAACTCTGGAGAAAAGGAATAGGTGATGTTTCCGGTCAAGACCCTTCTTCAGACAGAGTCAGGGGAAAGGGAAACAAGATAGCGGTGTTGGTGGGATCGCTCCAACTTCTACCGCGGGCCCGGCGTGAACTTACCATCACCCCTGGAGGGGAGCTTCGACCGCCGGCCCTGCAGTCTGCGGTGCTTCTGGCTGTAGCGCGAATTTTAAATCTTCGACCGCCAGCCTGCGGCCTACACCAGCCTGAAGCCGTGGTCTCCACTGGGGAAGAGCCGATTCTGGACACCTTGACTTTTACCTTGTCCTTTATCATCTGGACACCCGCAGCGACGGCTGCGGAGGGTTGAGGTCCCGACCACGGGGGAAAATGGAAGAGGACTGGCCAATTTCTGTGCCTTCCACCACAGTGATGAATGTTGTGGTGGATGTTTGTGTTAAATTTTTATTGTGTTTGTGTGTTCTTTATCATTGTACTGCTGCTGACAAATTAATTTCACTTGCACTTTATGTGCAATGTGACGAATAAAACTGATTGATTGATTGATTGACATAGACAGTGACATAGAGAGATATAGAACAAATGAATGAAAGATATGCAAAAAAGTTACGATGATAAAGGAGACAGGCCATTGTTAGCCTCAGACTAACATTTATGGGCCTGTCCCACTTACGCAACTTTTTCGGCGGCTTCCGGCGCCCGTCATAGGTCGTTGCAGGTCGCCGAATATTTTCAACATGTTCAAAATTCAGCAGTGTCCAGAAAGATACTATGACCCTTTGTACGACTGAGGAGACTACTCACGACCATACAGGTGACACCCTGGCGACATGCCTTGTTCTGGTCGCCGCTGGATTTTCAACATGTTGCGTCAATGATGTGTGCCGGCAATTTGCCAAAAAAATTGCATAAGTGGGACAGGCCCATTATATATTTAGCATTGAAAGGGATCGAGCTATGAACTGTTTTATCAGTTGGCATCAGACAAGATGCAGGGATAATATTTCTGTTGACCAGGGTGTCCAGTACCAGTATTAACAATCACTAACCTAATGGTCATTCAGGACTCAGGTAGCAAGACATTACTTAATTTACAGGCTTGAAAATCTTTGGAATTCATTATCTAAGATATTGCCACTATGATGGACTAGCATAAGTTGCATTACATACTTTGGCTTGTATTGACATGGTCTGGTTACCTGCTATAACTGATCATTTAGAGACAAAATGTTGGAGTAACTCAACAGGACAGGCAGCACCTCTGGATAGATGGAACGGGTGATGTCACCAGCATCTGCAGTTCCCTCCTACACATAACTGATAATTTACAATATTGCTGTTTATTGTATATGTATTGTTATGTTGGTGTGGTAATGTGCCTGTGAAGCTCAGGCAAGCAAGCATTTAATTGTTCTGGTTCCAATATATATGGTAATTAACACTCTTGACACCTGACTTGAATAATCAGGACAAGTAAAAAGATAGTTTGGGAATGAAAACCTGTGCTGAAAGAATGTTGGATCTTGCCTGTTCTGTTAAGAGCATATTATCATAATGTTTGTGGAATTATTCCACATGGAGGAGAGCTTGGATACTGATGAATAGAAGGACAGTAAATAACATTGACCTTGCTTTCACTTTGGCCATGTCCAAGTTCATACTAGATGATCTACTCAGATTTATTCTTAAGAGTATTTACGTTTTAACAATTTGATGCTTCAGACTTGACGTAATATCTGAAGTTGATGTTAAACATCAACCACCTTCCTTTGGATATGGAAATATGATTAAAAAAATAGCAGATCATTATACTGAAAGGACATTAATAAAAAATATATATCAGCAGCTCCCGAAGATACACACAAAATGCTGGATTAACTCAGCAGGACTGGCAGCATCTCTGGAGAGAAGGAATGGGTGACATTTCGGGTTGAGACCCTTTGTCAGATTGACGGGTGTGTCTAATTTGAAGAAGTTAGGTCTTATTTGAATAAGACCTAACTGGAGCGCAGAAGGTTAAGGGGGGACTTGATAGAGGTCCTAAAAATCTTATGATCCTTCACACCATTTTCTGCCTTTCCTTTCCTATTTGGAAAGTGGAGTGATGTCTGATTATTTAACTGACTCTGGTACTCTGAGGTATTTACTTTGAGCATCTCGAATAGATGTGTGCTGTGAACTGTGGCCCATAATTTGTGAACAGCACCAGGAAAAACACATCTTTTGATCTTTCAAAACATTGTTGACAAACACATACATGTTTGCTAAGAGGTTTATCTTTCAAAAATTTCAAAAGTAATCATGCATCAGTAGATATAATTGTTCACCTTTCTGAAACTGATCTGACATGATTTTTGCCAACTGCCACTTGGTGAACTTAGATGCAGTTTCTTGCCCAGAGTAGGTGAATTGAAGACCAGAGGGCATATATTTAAAGTGAAGGGGAAAATATTTAATGGGAATCTGAGAGGTAACTTTATCACAGAAAGGGAAAGTTTCACCATAACAAATGAATTAAAGTAGGATCAGAGATCAATATTAAGCATTGGCATCTGTTGCAAATATGTCCTTCATCTATCTCTCTTTTACTTGAGACGGTTGTTTGAATGAACTCCTGGATGGTCTCTCACATTCTACCATCCAATTTCATCATTTATGTCTTCACTCGAACCAAGTCCCAGTGACATAATTCCCATGTGCTGATCCAGACTAGCTTCTGGCCTCACGTCTCCTGTAATAATAATAATACATTTTATTTATGGGCGCCTTTCAAGAGTCTCAAGGACACCTTACAAAAATTTAGCAGGTAGAGGAAAAACATGTAAGGGGAATGAAATAAATAGTAGAGACATGACTAGTACACAAAGTAAAGACAGAATTCAATACAAAACACAATATGAGGCAATTAATTTGTCCGCAGAATCCTGGAGGGCATTGACCAGCGAAAGGCAGCCGGACCGAATCACATACCGGGGCGTCTGCTTAGGGGATGTGCCGACCAGCTGGCTCTGGTTCTGACAGACATTTTTAACATCTCCCTGAACCAGGCCATTGTTCCATCATGTTTCAAGACAGCTACCATCATACCAGTTCCCAAAAAGTCTACAATAACCTGCCTGAATGATTATCGCCCCATAGCACTCATACCAATAATAATGAAGTGCTTTGAGAGGCTTATTAAGCAGCACATGGTCTCTAAACTCCCCTCCAGTTTTGACCCGTTCCAGTTTGCTTATCGCCTGAACCGCTCCACAGAGGATGCTATCTCCTCTGCAGTCCACCTGAGCCTACAACACCTGGAGGAGAGGAACACCCACGTGCGGATGCTGTTTGTTGATTTCAGCTCAGCATTTAACACTATAATCCCCCAGCATCTGGTGAGCAAACTGGCACCCTTAGGATTCAATACCAGACTATGCAACTGGATCCTGGATTTCCTTTCTGAAAGACCCCAGTCTGTGCGGGTGGGGAAGAACACCTCCTCGGTCATCACACTGAGCACCAGCTCCCCTCAGGGCTGTGTCCTGAGTCTGCTGCTCTTTACATTGATGACACATGACTGTGTCGCCAGGTCCACTACTAGCCATATCATCAAATATGCGGACGACAGTATACAGTTGTGGGCCTCATCCGCAATAACGACGACCAGGCATATAGAGAGGAGGTGGAACAGCTGGTGAGCTGGTGCAGCAGGAACAACCTTCTCCTTAATGTGAACAAAACCAAGGAGATTGTCGTCGATTTCAGAAGGAAAATTCAGCCCAGTCACACTCCACTTTGCATCAACAACTCAGCAGTGGAGCAGGTGAAAAGCATCAAGTTCCTGGGGGTGCATATAATGGACACCTTAAACTGGTCCACAAACATTACATCTCTGGCAAAACGGGCACAGCAGCGGTTGTACTTCCTCCGCAGGTTGAGAAGTTTACACCTCCACCCTCCCATCCTCGCCACTTTGTACAGAAGCACAATAGAGTCGGTCATGACCAGCTGCATCTCTACGTGGTGCGGCAGCTGTACAGCTGCGGACTGGAAGTGCCTTCAGAGAGTGGTGAGGACAGCGTAAAAAATCATTGGGACTTCTCTTCCTTCCATCATGGACATGGGGTACAAGCGCTGTCTGATTAGAGCTAAGGCCATTACCAGAGCTCCCACACACCCACAATTTGGACTGTTTATACTGCTTAACTCTGGGAGGAGGTACCGCAGCATGAAGAGCGGAACAACCAGGTTCTGCAACAGCTTCATCCCCCAGGCCATAAGATTACTGAACAATCAACAAAACCGAGGCTAGAACTTTTTAAATATCAACACTTTTTAAAAACTTTTTATATATATTTATTTTACAGAACCATGCACATGAGGCATTTTTATGGACGCACCTAGCAATTTTTACTATTACCTGATTTTGGAGAGTCAAATGCAACAAAATTTCGTTCAAGGTGCACTGCGTCTAGGTGTATATCTGAATGACAACAAAGTTTTCATTCATTTCATTCATTCATTCATACATTCATTAATTCATGCATCATTCATGCATTCAATCATTCATACATTCATACATTCATCCATTCATTTATTCATTCATTCATTCAATCATACATACATTAATTCATTCAATTCAATCATTAATTCATTCGTTCATTCATTCAATCATTCATTCATTCATTAATGCACAGATGAAAAGGGAGGGGGACGTGGGGCTAAGGATAGGCAGAGGTGAAGAGATTGGTCTTGAGGCGGGACTGTAAGATGGTGAGTGACACAGAATTGCGGATCAGTTGGGGGAGGGAGTTCCAGAGTCTGGGAGCTGCCCTGGAGATGGCTCTGTCCCCAAAACTGTGGAGGTTGGACTTGTGGATGGAGAGGAGACTGGCTGATGTGGATCTGAGGGACCGTGAGGGTTGGTAGGGGGAGAGGAGGTCAGTGAGATATGGGGAGGCCAGATGGTGGAGGGCTTTGTAGGTGAGGATCAGGATTTTGTAGTTGATCTGGTGGGAGATGGGAAGCCAGTGAAGTTGTTTGAGGACTGGACTGATGTGATGCCAGGATTTGGTGTGGGTAATGAGTCAGGCGGCTGCGTTCTGGTCCAGTTTGAGTCAGTTGATGTAGGTGGAGCTGATGCCAAGGAGAAGTGAGTTGCAGTAGTCCAGTGCTCCATAATATCTTCTATCCCTCTGGTACTCTGAAGTATTTCGTTCTATTCTCCTAATACTGGTCGCCTGCTCGTCCTTGATTTTAATCACCTGGCCTTTGAGTAATAAACTGTTAAATAACTAAGATGAGTGTTCCCTCCTTAGCAGCAGTTCCCTCCTCTGCCTAACACTCCTCCTTTAAAATACTCCTTAAAGCCTCTCTCTTTGTTTCAACATTTGGTCATCCCTAACATCTTGATTAGTACAGGTGTCCGAGGTTATGGGGAGAAGGCAGGAAAATGGGGTAAGGAGGGATCAGCCATGGTTGAATGGCGGTGTAGACTTGATGGACCGAATGGCCTAATTCTACTCATATTCCTTGTGACACCTCTTTAGGCAGCACAGAATCACTGCTCTTTATGAAGCACCTTAAAATAGTTTGTCATGCTAAATATCTTGCATATATGGAAATAATCAAGTTGTTTGTGGTTGAGGTCAGTAATCTTGATTTCATAATCACAATCTCCATTGTATTTTCTCTCCATCTGACCACTCTTGGATTCTATATATGCCTGAAATCAAACTCTTCTGTGCCATTAATATATCTCTTCCAGAGTTGTCAGATTTTTCCTGGAAAGGCTGCATGGAATAAAGGCTCTGTGAATTTTCATACTATATATTTATTTTTAATACAAATCTAGTCACTATAGTACTTCCTTATGTTTTTAAGTTTACCAACAACCAGTATAAATGACATTGCAAACTAAATCTGTCAAGACTTGCAAGATGAAACACTTGAGTTTGATATTTTTTGTATCAATCATGTTACAGCAACACATTGTCAATAACACCGTCCGTCCAAAACCATGTTTTGTTTTGATGTATTTAAAAAAAACAAGTCTAATTGCTTTTAAAATGCATTGCCTTGAGAAATACTTATGTACATAGGTTTAATGGCACAAGATACCGTATATTTATCCTCAGACTTTATTTACATAATTGGTGTATGATTTTTACTACTTCCACAAACCATCATATCATTCCCTGCAGAAGAGTCTCGATATGAAACGTCACCCATTCCTTCTCTCCAGAGATGCTGCCTGTCCCACTGAGTTACTCCAGCTTTTTTTGTCTATCTTTGGCTTAAACCAGCATCTGCAGTTCCTTCCTACACATATCATTGAGTGCATTAGCCTTCACCATACGCATTGCTTTATTTATCCTCATATGTCCCAAACATGCCTTAAAGAACAATAGCAACTGAATCTCTGTGGATTCAACACTTTCTTTCTTATCTCCTATGTACTTCACTGCAAATAATTTATACCTTGTTGTGAAGTATATCAATTAATATCAGTCTATGCAGATAAAAAAATACTGCAAAATTAAATCAGATAAAGGGGAATTGTTATCATTATCTAAAGATATTAATAGAAGATTTGCCCAATTTTATCAAAACTTATATACATCCAAAACCTCAGCAGATAACACTAAAGCCATATATTTTTTTGGATAATTGTAACCTCCCAAAGCTTCATCTGTCAGAACAAGAGGATTTAAGGGCCTGTCCCATGAGCATGCGACCTGCATGTGGCAAGCGCGACCTAAAGGGCCGGTCCCACTACAAACAAAAAACAGGACTCACTAAAAACTATTAAAGAAAAGAATTAAAACGGACGGCTGCTGGCTAGCAGCCGTTCACCAAGATGGCTCCTCCTCCTCCTCCTCCTCCTCCTTAATATTCTCTTTCATTTTTTTTCTTGCTTTTGTTACCTTTTTTTACTACTAAATTTTAAACAAGAAGTTGTACATGAAATGTATTATGCTATTCATGTTTTATATCATTATATCATTATATCGTATACATTGCTTCTAATAAAAATATTTTTTAAAAAAAATGAAAATAAAAATACTGCAGATGCTGGAAACATGAAATGTTAAAAAAAAAATGCTGGAAACACTTAGCAGATTAGCAGCATCTACAGAATGTCACATTGATTTTTTGTCATATGCACAGTAACATACAGTTACAATAAAAATCATACTTGCAGCAGTATTGCAGGCATATAGACTTGGATGACACATAAAACTTAAATTCTATAGCTGTTCCTGAACCTGGCGGTGTGTGACTTCAGATTTCTTTCTGTACCTCCTACCCAATGGTAGCAGCAAAAAGAAGGAATGGCCCAGATTGTGGGATCCTTCATTATAGATGTTGCCTTCTTGAGGCAGCTCATCATGTAGATGGTGGGGAGATCTGCGCCCATGACATTCCGGGCTGAAAGCTCTTCATTAGAACTGCGCCAAAGAGAAAAACAAATTAATTTGTAAGTGGAGACGGATGGAAAGGAAAAGGAGAGGCAAGAATGCCATGGTGACTAGATGCTGAAGGAGCCATTTGGTTAGAGGCACAAGAAACTGCAGATAATGGAACCTTGAGCAAAACACATAGTGCTGGAGGAACACAATGAGCCAGGCAGCATCCATTGAGGGAATGGACGACATTTCACGTCAGGACATTTGTTCAGATTGATTAGCTGATTGGTTAATGAGGAGAGTTGTACACAATTTACACATGTAGAATCTGTGCATCGTAGAGCTCTAGAAAATCCCCATCCAGCAGTGATAAAATATAAACAATTGTTACAAGTGGGTAATCTACATCAAAATAAACCAGTTCTGGTACAAACAGAGAAAGCAACTTACTTGAAATTGTTGAAATTGTTGAAATTGATATTTAATATAGAACACTATAACGTGCACAGAAGGATGATGAGGTGTTTTACTTCCTACCAAATGGTATGAACATTGAATTCTCCAAATTTAAGTAACTAACCAAAATCACCCCCCCCCCCCCCCACCCACCCCACCCCCCCCCCCCCCCCCCAATCCCTCATCTAGCTTTACAATTTGCAAGACCAATCCTTTTGTCTTACATCTGCTTTTTTTCCATCTCTGATCGTTGTTCAATCATGTCTATCAGCAACCTCCGTCTTCAGTATCCAACATTTTTTTGCCAGGCTTTGTCTTGCACCTCCATTCCATCGTTCTTTCCACCCCCTCCCACCACCATGTCTAAAGTAGGATCCTGTCTCAAAACCTCAAATTCATGTTCTCCAGAGATGCTGCCAAACCCACTGAGCTACTCCAGCACTGCATCTTTTCTCGAAAATAAGGTATTGCTCCTCAAATATCCATTGGACTTGGTTATAACAGGTGGTTATAGCAGAAGATTATCGGTAGATAGGACAGAGTGGGAGTGGGACAGACAACTGGAACCAGTTTCACCCCAGTAGACTCAAGGCAATGTCGACAAAACAGTCACTGAGTCTGCATTTAGTTTCTCCCATATAAACAAAAACATCTGGAAGTATCATATGGATCCTTGGAAGTAGGGAAGTAAAGATCTAAAATAGGGGATTGCATCTCCTGCAGTTGCAGTGGGAACTGTCGTGAGAAGGTTACTGAAAATGGAAGAATGGATAAGGAATAATCAGCTCAGAGTGCTGAAAAGAAAGGGGAAGAAAATATGTCTATGTCTATGTCTATGTGATTAAAACAGTCACTGCAAAGAGTAGGAGTAAACGGATCCTTTTCACAATGGCAGGCAGTGACTAGTGGGTTACCACAAGGCTCAGTGCTGGGACCCCAGCTATTTACAATATATATTAATGATCTGGATGAGGGAATTGAAGGCAATATCTCCAAGTTTGCAGATGACACTAAGCTGGGGGGCAGTGTTAGCTGTGAGGAGGATGCTAGGAGATTGCAGGGCGACTTGGATATGCTGGGTGAGTGGGCAAATGTTTGGCAGATGCAGTATAATGTGGATAAATGTGAGGTTATCCATTTTGGTGGCAAAAACGGGAAAGCAGACTATTATCCAAATGGTGGCCGATTGGGAAAGGGGGAGATGCAGCGAGACCTGGGTGTCATGGTACACCAGTCATTGAAGGTAGGCATGCAGGTGCAGCAGGCAGTAGAGAAAGTGAATGGTATGTTAGCTTTCATTGCAAAAGGATTTGAGTATAGGAGCAGGGAGGTTCTACTGCAGTTGTACAGGGTCTTGGTGAGACCACACCTGGAGTATTGCGTACAGTTTTGGTCTCCAAATCTGAGGAAGGACATTATTGCCATAGAGGGAGTGCAGAGACGGTTCACCAGACTGATTCCTGGGATGTCAGGACTCTTATGAAGAAAGACTGGATGGACTTTGTTTATACTCTCTAGAATTTAGGAGATTGAGAGGGGATCTTATAGAAACTTACAAAATTCTTAAGGGGTTGGGCAGGCTAGATGCAGGAAGATTGTTCCCGATGTTGGGGAAGTCCAGGACAAGGGGTCACAGCTTAAGGATAAGGGGGAAATACTTTAAAACCGAGATGAGAAGAACTTTTTTCACACAGAGAGTGGTGAATCTCTGGAACTCTCTGCACAGAGGGTAGTTGAGGCCAGTTCATTGGCTATATTTAAGAGGGAGTTAGATGTGGCCCTTGTGGCTAAGGGGATCAGGGGGTATGGAGAGAAGGCAGGTACGGGATACTGAGTTGGATGATCAGCTATGATCATATTGAATGGCGGTGCAGGCTCGAAGGGCCGAATGGCCTACTCCTGCACCTAATTTCTATGTTTCTATAAAACAGAAATTTCTGGAAACACTACATTCAGAGGGTGGTGTATGAACTAGATTTTAAAACGTGTCTCCATATAGAAACTAAATATTGTTTCTGAAAGGGGCAGTTAAGGTAGGTACAATTACAACATTGGAAAAACATTTGGACAGGTACATGGTTAGGGAGTCAGAGAGTGATACAGTGTGGAAACAGGCCCTTTGGCCCAATTGCCCACACCGGCCCACAAAGTCCCAGCTACCCTAGTCCCACTTGCCTGTGCTTGGTCCATAACCCTCCAAACCTGTCCTATCCATGTACCTGTGCACTGTTTCATAAACAATGGGAGAGTTCCAGCCTCAACTACCTCCTCTGGCAGCTTGTTCCATACACCCACCACCCTCTGTGTGAAAAAGTTACCTCGGATTCCTATTAAATCTTTTCCCCTTTACCTTTACCCTATATCCTCTGGTCCTTGATTCCCCTACAATGGGTAAAATACTCTGTGCAGCTACCTGATCTATTCTTCTCATGATATTGTATTCCTCCATTAGATCTCCCCTGACAACAGACCTGACAGCATCCTCTTAAATACTTTCTGAACCCTTTCATGCTTAACAATATCTTTCCAATAACATGGTGCCCAGAACTGAACACAACATTGTAAATGTGGTCTCACCAACGTCTTATACGACTGCAACATGACCTCCCAACTTTTATACTCAATACTCTGACTGATGAAGGCCAAAGTGCCAAAAGCCTTGTTGACCACCTTATCTACTTGCGACTCGGCCTTCAAAGAACCATGCACTTGTACTCCTAGATCCCTCTGCTCTACAACACTACCCAGAGGCCGACTATTTACTGTGTAGGTCCTGCCCTTGTTTGACATCCCAAAATGCAACACCTCACACTTCTCTGTATTAAATTCCATCAACCATTCATCTGCCCACCTGGTCAATCGAATCAGATCCTGCTGCAACAGTTCACAACCTTATTCACTATCTGCAAAACCACTAACTTTTGTACCATCAGCAAACTTGTTAATCTTGCCCTGTATGTTCTCATCCAAATAATTGATGTAGATGACAAACAGTAACGGGCCCAGCACCGAACCCTGAGGCACACCACTAGTCACTGGCCTCCAATCCAAGAAGCAAACTTCCACCATCACCCTCTGCTTACTTCCATGGAGCCAATTTGCTAATCCATTCAGCTATCTCTCCTTGGATCCCATGAGATCTAACCGTCCAGAGCAGCCCACCATGTGGCACCGTTGAACGCCTTGTGTTGATGTACACAACATCTACAGCTCTGCCCTCATCAACCTTTTTGTTCACATCTTCAAAAAAATCAATCACATTTGTGAGACATGACCTCCCATTTACAAAACCATGCTGACTGTCCCTAATCAGCCCTTGCACATCCTAATGCCTATATATCCTATCCTTCAGAATACTCTCCAGTTACCTACCAACTACAGATGTTAAGTTCCCTGGCCTACAGTTCCCAGATATCTTCCCTGCAGCCCTTCTTGAAAAGAGGCACCACATTTGCCACCCTCCAATATTCTGGCACCTCTAATGTATTTAAGGACGACTCATAAATTTCAACCAGGGCTCCCCCAATTTCCTCACCAGTTTCCTGCGATGTCATTGGATTTATCTGATTAGGCCCTGGAGATTTTTCTACCTTCAAACATGACAGCACCTTCAGTACTTCCTCAACGGTAACCTGACTGCTCTCATGACATTTCCAGTGACTGCTCTAATTTCCTCTGTCCTACTGTCTTTCTCCTTGGTTAATACAGAAGATCAATACTCATTGAGGACCTTACCCATCTCCTGTGGCTTCACACAGGGGTGACTGCTTTTATTCCTGAGAGGTCCCACTCTCTCTCTAGTTACCCTTTTCCCCTTATCATCATCATATACTTATTAAAAGTCTGTTCTTGTATGTGTGTATATGTGTGTGTATAAGTGTATGTATATATGTGTGTATATGTGGTTGTCTTTACATCTTCGCAAAAACACTACGTGGTAACGATTACATTTTTACATATTCTGATTGAGATTTTCCCCCTCTAGGCAGAGAACACATTCACTGAACATGTTATGCTTTATTTCTCGACTTATTCTTGATTTAATATTGATTAAAAGTTTAAAAAAGTCAAAAGACTTTGCATTTAAAATGACCAGCTTCAACTGATGACATCACAATGGCTCAACTAGCAGTGACCAGCTTCACTGAAGATTTCATCATATATTTGACGTTATTCTTGATTAAAGCTTTAAAAATGCCAACTTTCACAAGGTCTTTACATATTTTGATTCACATTTTCCCTGTCTAGGCAGAGAACACCTTCACTGAACATTTTATGCTTCATTTCTCGACTTCTTACAGATTAACGTTTCAAAAATCAAAAGACTTTGAATTCAAAATGACCAGTTTCAACTAATGATGACACAATGGCTCAGCGAGCAGTGATCTGCTTCACTGAAGATTTCATTCTATATTTCACAAGTTATTTGCGATTAAAGCTTTAAAAATGCAACTTTAACAAGATTTTTACTGTCAAAATTATTCCTGCCATCTTCCAACACATTTTGATACAATATTGCGACACAGAAACACTCTGAACATTTCACCTCACAGGAGGGAAGGGCGAATTGCTATTGCAACACGCAGGGCAAGTGCAATTGAGGGAGGCGGGGAGTGCTGCAATCTTACGTTCGGGAACGGCTTGAATTGGATGAACACGCCTCCCATGGGGGCTACAGGTAGGAAACGGGTGCGTTGGGGGAGCAGACCCAACGGGTCTGCACTTAATCTAATATACATTAAAATTTTGATATTGTACGTGTGTATAGGTAGTTGTCGTTACATCTTTGCAAAAACACTACGCGGTAACTATTACATTTTTACATATTCTCATTGACATTTTTCCCCTCTAGGCAGAGAACACCACTGAACATTTTATGCTTTATTTCTCGACATTCTCAGCTTATTACCGAATAAAAGTTTAAACAAAAAGACTTTGAATTTAAAACGACCAGCTTCAACTGATGATGTCACAATGGCTCGGCTAGCAGTGACCAGCTTCACTGAAGACGTATATTTGTCAAGTTATTCGCAATTAAAGCCTTAAAAATACCAACTTTCACAAGATTATTACATATTTTTATTCATATTTTTCCCCTCGAGGCAGAGAATACCGTCACTGAACATTTTATGCATTATTTCTCATCTAATTACTGATTAAATTAAAAAAAAAATCAAAAGTTTGAATGTAAAATGACTGGGGGGGGGGGGGGGGGGGGACGGGGGATTGCAATTGCAACACGTTGGGGAAATGCAATTGGATTTTTTTTTAATTTCCACTGCTCAGGGAGGCAGAGGAGTGCTGGAATCTTACATTCGGGAATGGCTTGAGTTGGAGGACCTCGCCTCCCGTATGGGCTATGGGTAGGGAACGCGTGCATTGGGGAGCAGACCCAATGGGTCTGAACTTGGTCTAAAAAATCTTATGGGATTGGCTTTTATGCTACCCACCTGAGGGATCTCCTGGCCCCTTTTTGCTCTTCTGATCTCTTTTTTTAAGTTTGCTCCTTAGTTCTCGTAACTCTTCTAAGGATGCACTGGATCCCAGCTACCTATACCTGTCCCATGCACCTTTCTTGTATTTGACTAACTTCTCAATTTCCCTCATCAGCCAAGCTTCTTTAAGTTTGTCTGCTTGGACTTAGGAAAAGTTTAGAGGTATATGGGCCAAATGCAAGGAAAATGGAGTAGCTTAGATGTGGCATCTTGGTCAGCATTGTGCCAAATAACCTGTTTCTGTGCTGTATTGTTCTATGACTGCAACTCAGGCAGTGTCTTTGAAGAAATAAACACATTTTCGCCTGGTGGCGGGGTCTTATTGAAGGTGGAAGAAATTGTGAAAGTCGACCCATTAAATGTGGGGCCTAATAGAGTAGAAAGTCGGGACCAGGGGAACTTTATGATTGCTCTGTCAACGAGAGCAATGAGAGCAGAAGTGCAGGATATTTATATGATCTGGCAAAGGTACAGGAAAGCCATGTTTCAGGAAGGGAAAATAACATCTCAGGGGCACCTGCATGGAATGTCCTGACATTGGAGCAGAAATAATGAAACCTGAGAATGGAATGGAGTTATAGAAACATAGAAACATAGAAAATAGGTGCAGGAGTAGGCCATTCGGTCCTTCGAGCCTGCACCGCCATTCAATATGATCATGGCTGATCATCCAACTCAGTATCCTGTACCTGCCTTCTCTCCATACCTCCTGATCCCTTTAGCCACAGGGGCCACATCTAACTCCCTCTTAAATATAGCCAATGAACTGGCCTCAACTACCTTCTGTGGCAGAGAGTTCCAGAGATTTACCACTCTCTGTGTGAAAAAGGTTTTTCTCATCTCGGTCCTAAATGATTTCCCCTCTATCCTTAAGCTGTGACCCCTTGTCCTGGACTTCCCCAACATCGGAAACAATCTTCCTGCATCTAGCCTGTCCAACCCCTTAAGTTTCTATAAGATCCCCCTCAATCTCCTAAACTCTAGTGAGTACAAGCCTAGTCTATCCAGACTTTCCTCATATGAAAGTCCTGACATCCCAGGAATGAATCTGGTGAACCTTCTCTGCACTCCCTCTATGGCAATAATATCCTTCCTCAGATTAGGAGACCAAAACTGTACGCAATACTCCAGGTGTGGTCTCACCAAGACCCTGTACAAATGCAGTAGAACCTCCCTGCTCCTATACTCAAATCCTTTTGAAAATAGGTGCAGGAGTTACGGCGGCAGGCGCGGGCACACCGCGACGCCCTGTGTCTCCCTTTCAAGGGAGATGCTAAAAATGCATTTCGTTGTCTCTGTACTGTACACTGACAATGACAATAAATTGAATCATTTCATTTCATTTTTTTTTTTTTGCTTTGAATGCTAACATACTATTCGCTTTCTTCACTGCCTGCTGCACCTGCATGCCTACTTTCAATGACTGGTCTCGTTGCATTTCCCCTTTTCCTAATCGGCCACCATTTAGATAATAATCTACTTTCCTGTTTTTGACACCAAAGTGGATAACCTCACATTTATCCACATTATACTGCATCTGCCATGCATTAGCCCACTCACCCAGCCTATCCAAGTCACCTTGCAGTCTCCTAGCATCCTCCTCACAGCTAACACTGCCCCCCAGCTTAGTGTCATCCGCAAACTTGGAGATGTTGCATTCAATTCCCTCGTCCAAATCATTAATATATATTGTAAATAGCTGGGGTCCCAGCACTGAGTCTTGTGGTACCCCACTAGTCACTGCCTGCCATTCTGAAAAGGACCCGTTTACTCCTATTCTTTGCTTCCTGTTTGCCAGCCAGTTCTCTATCCACATCAATATTGAACCCCCAATACCGTGTGCTTTAAGTTTTCTCTTATGTGGGAGTCTCTTATGTGTGTTGAAGGAAGTAAGGTGGGAGGAAGTATATTTGACATGGCTGTGGAAACAGGAGGGCTTGCCTTGGATATTTGCTTTTAATCTGTAGCTGAGACTGAGATCCAAAAGAAAGGAAAACTGTTGGATATGGATCATGTGAAGAGCAGAGTGAATATTGTCAGCATTCAGTTTCTCCATGGGGATATGTTTTAATATATTTCTTCTTTATAATATTTCAGATACAATATTGCTTATTTATTTTTTGAAATGTTTGTCTGGGTAGCTTTACACCATTTAATACTTCATTTTTTCTAAAACACCAGTGGGGCCAATTTAACAGTCTAGAAGCTATATAGAAACAAGTAACAAAGTATTTCCAGTAACACATGGAACGAGGAGAATTGCCGATGATGCCGATGATGCAGCTTCCAAATGTATTTCAATGGTTCAAATAAGATTTTCCTGTAGAACTTTCTATTGTTAGTTGTAAGGAATAATTCGACCTTGGAAATGAAAATTACTGATCTAATAAGATTCAATTTATTTGTCACTTGGACCCCTTGAGGTCCAAACGAAATTACGTTTCTGCAGCCATACATTACAAACAAATAGACCCAAGCCACAACATAATTTACATAAACATCCATCACATCGCTGTGATGGAAGGCCAAAAAAAATTATCTCTCCACTGCACTCTTCCCCCCCCCCCCCCCCCCCCCCCCCCCCCCCGTTGTCAGAGTCAAAGTCAAAGCCCCCGGCTGGCGATGGCGATTGTCCCACGGCCATTAAAGCCACGCCGGGTGGTGCAAGGTCGCACACCGGGTTCTTGATGTTGGAGCCCCGGCGGGCGCTCGCAGAGTCCCGCGGCCATTCCCAGCCGCGCGGGGCGGTGCTGTGACTCCCCGCTCCAGGAGTTCTTCAACCCCGCAACTCAGGCGGGAGAAGTCGCTGTTGCGGGAGCCCTGAAAGCGGTCTCCCTCCAGGGACCCGCGGGCTCCCGGTGCCGCCATCCGCCAGACCCGCCGTTGCAGCCTCCGAATCTCTGGAGGTCGGGCCGCAGCAGCGCTCCACCACCGCTCCACCCGCTCTGGACTCGGCCAGCTCCGCGACGGTGAGGTGAGTCGTCAGCACCAGAGCCCCCGGTCTTCCTGTTGGAGGCCGCTCCTCGTTGCAGCCCCAACGACAACGGAGACCCGACAAAGAAAAGGTCGGGTCTCCCGTGCAGGGAGAGGTTAAAAGTTACCCCCTCCCTCCCACCTCACCCCCACACACACCCCAACAAAAAATAACAAAAACTACATAAAAATATAGACAAAAAATAATAAAAACGCAGACGGGCTGCAGAGGCCGCTGCTGACGAGAGTCGCGCCGCCTACCGTAATATCACCTATTTTACATTATATGTAGTTAGCAATTGCTTTACATGGGCATTTCACTTCTCTTGGTGTTAAATTGAATGACTTTGACCAATTTCAATAATGGCTATTGCAGTTGAGTTCTAAGATAGGGACACAATGCAAACATGCTTTATTACTGTCAAAGTCCACATTCACATTTTACATCGATTGCTAATACTACATAATTACTGGAAAATCAAAGGTTATTTTCATAACTGAAAGATTCTCCTTGGCATTCGAGAGGTTTTATTCAGCTAACATGTAAGGATATGAAAGGTTGACAATTCTATTGAAGAGTGGTGCTGGAGTAATAAGATTTAGCCCAAAGGTATTTCCTATTAATATGGTGAAAAAATTATTGGTTGCTATTTTTCTTAAAGGCCTCTTCCAATTAAAGCAGTCCTAATGAGTTTTGAAGTCTCTCATCAGAAGAGAAAAAAAATTCAACAGCACATCCCATTTTCACAATATGCAGATTTTAAATAAGTGCTCTTATGAATATTCATCATTCTATCTAATTACCTATGTCACATTCTAATCAAAGTTTGATATATGGGACCAATTAGCAATGACTTACAGATTCACCAGTCTAAAAAAATGATTGGGCCAGTCACAACATTGTGTATACAAATTTGCTCTTATGGGCCTGTCCCACTTAGGCATTTTTTAATGCTACTGCCGGCGACTGTCATAGTCTTGTCAGATCGCGGAAAAACCGGCGACTGTACCCCATCCTATAACTATTTCTAAGAGAAGCTACGACAACCTATGACAACCTATGACCTAGTTGAAGTCACGCTATGGCAAGCTCCAGCAACTGGCGAACAGTGGTGACTTAGGACGTCCTCCTTTGACACACCTACGACTACACCTACGACAACCAAAGTTAAGCTATGACAAGCTACGACCCTGTAAGTGTCACAATGACCACCAAAGCAATGACATCATCCTATTTTACTATTAAAGGGATTGCAGGGTGGGGTTTCCAATCATTCTGAGTCATGACTACCATGAAGAAACTTCAGAGGGCATTGCTCTCAGTAGAAGAAGATCCCTGCTGCTTAGAGCAGCCCTCATGCTTATAGATCCGCAAGACAGAAGGACAAGAATGAATGATGAAGAAGAAGCCCAACAAGAGGTTGGTGGGTTGAAGCCCTTGTTCCAGAGGAGACCTAGGTTGGGCCAATATGAGAACCTGATGACTGTGCTCCAGCAAGAAGATCAGGCTGCTTTCAGAAACTACACTAGGATCCCCCCTGAGCTGTTTCAGGAACTGAAGACACTGGTGGGCCCTCTCCTGGAGAAAAAGGAGACCTTCACGAGGAAGCCACTGGTACCAGGCCTGCGCCTAGCCATCACCCTTCGCTACCTGGCATCAGGAGACTCCCACAAGAGCCTCTCCGACAACTTTCTGATAGCTCACAACACTATCAGCAAGATTGTCCAAGAGACCTGTGAGGCCATCATCATGAAGATGAAGTCATGGACTACACTAGTACACCAGGTGAGTGGAAGAGAGTGGTGCAGGGCTTTGATGCAAGATGGAACTTCCAGCACACATGTGGGGCAGTGACGGCAAGCATGTGGCCATCAGGTTTCCACCCAAGGGAGGTTCAATCTACTTCAAGAAGTTCCATTCCATTGCACACCTAGCTGTGGTGGATGCAAACTACAACTTCCTGTTTGTGGATGTGGGCACACCTGGCAGTGTCGCAGATGGTAGGATTATGGAATGAGACCTCCATTGGGCAAGCACTGGAAGAAGGAACAGCATGCTTTCCTGATCCAGAACCTCTACCATGAGAAGAGAACCATGACATCCACTACACACTAGTTGCTGATAATGCTTTCCCACTCAAGTCATGGATGACGAAGCCATACCCTCACAGGCAGATGTCAGGGGAGCAGGGGATCTTCAACTACACGCTGTTCAGTGCTAGGAGGGTTATGGAAAACGCCTTTGGCATCCTCGCCAGCAGATTCTGATGCTTGCCGACTATGATGGAGCAGGAGACCAAGAATATGAAGACCATTGTGTACGCAGCATGTGTCCTCCACAACCTGATCCGTAACAGAAGTGCAGCGGTTGCAGCCATGGACGGTGACCGAGTAGACAACCAGGCAGGCAACATCACACCAGGCTCATGGAGAACTGGAGGACAGGCTGCACCTATGGTGCCACTGGAGAGATTGCCAGGAAACACCGGCAGAGCCAAGGAGCAGATAAACCATCTCTGCACTTACAAGGTACATAAAAAGGAGAAGAAATATGCAGGCAGTAAGGGAAATAAGGATGAATAGGAACAAGAAGAGAAGATTGAGGATGGTGGTTGCATGGAGATGGGAATGAGCAAGGTTGTCTCTATGCTTACTTGATTATGTGCATCCCTCCATATGTATGTGTGTGTGTGTGTATATATATATATGTGTGTGTGTGTATATATATATATATGTGTGTGTGTGTGTATATATGTGTGTGTGTGTGTATATATGTGTGTGTGTGTGTGTGTGTGTATATGTGTGTGTGTGTGTGTGTGTGTGTGTGTAGATCTGTGGTAAGTCTTTTTTTTTTCAATCATTTTGAATCACTTTACCATTGGACTAAGACATCACTATGTCAAGGCTGTTTGGTAGCTGTTGTACTCTGGCCGCCCACATTAGAAGAATTAATGTATAGACATCTTCAGACTCAGTACCTGGTAAGTTTTAGAGATACAGCATGGAAACAAGCCTTTTGGTCCACCGATTCATCACAAGTTCATACTAGTTCCATGTTATCCCGCTGTCTCATCCACTACCTACACATTAGGGGAAATTTACAGAGTCCAATTAACCTGCATGTATTTGAGATGTAGGAGGAAACCAGAGCTCCCGGAGGTAATCCACGCAGTCACAGGGAGAAAGTGCAAACTCCACATAGGCAGCAGCTCTACAAGCGATGCCACTGTACAGCCCTAAAAGTGCAACCAATTATCCATGATCCAAAGGGACTGGCCAAGAAGAAAATTTACAAATTACAGATTTACAAAATTTACTATTTCCATTTATGGAAAGATAAATTGAATTAACATTTCATGTTGAAGATTTTCTGTCAAAAATGAGTATGAGAGAAAACACATGTGCTATAAACTGTAAAAACGGAGAGAGAACGATAAATAGGAGAAAGGTAATATCTCTGATAGTGTGTGTGAGGGTTTCAATGGTGCTAAGAAGAAGCCATCTGTTTGACAGCTTAATAAGAGAGAGTAGAGAGAGAGAGAACTAAAGAGTGAGAGAGGTAGATAGTGTGTGAGAGAGAGATAGACATAGAGATGTAGAGGGAGAGAGAGGGTGGAGAGAGGGAGAGGGAGGGAGAGGGAGGGAGAGGGAGAGGGAGAGGGGGAGGGAGAGGGAGAGAGGAGAGAGAGGGGAGAGGGAGAGGGAGAGGGAGAGAGGGAGAGGGGGGGGGGGGAGGGGGAGGGGGAGTGAGAGGGTTTTATTGACTTTGAGAAAGCATTTGACTGTATTTGGCATGAAGGGTTCTATTACAAACTCCTCAGCTGTGGTATAGGAGGAAAGGTATATGACCTTATCAAATCAATGTGTCTGAATAATAAATGTGGCGTTAAAATTGGGGACAAACGCACTGATCTCTTTGCATAGAGAAGAGGCATCCAGCAAGGCTGCAATCTGAGCCCGACTCTGTTTAATGAATATAACAACGATTTGGTAGTAAAGTTGGACCAGAGCACAGCGCCGGGCCTCTGTCTACTGGACGGAGAGGTAAAATCCCTGTTTTATGCGGATAACTTGGTTCTGCTGTCCCCCACAGAACAGGGACTGCAGCAACAGTTGGACCTACTTGATGAGTACTGCCAAAACTGGGCTCTGACAGTAAATCTAAAGAAAACCAACATCATGATTTTTCAGAAAAGACCCAGATGTCAGGAAGATAAATACAAATTTACTCTCAATGGTACTGTTATCGAACACACTATGAGCTATATTTACCGTGGTCTAACTATTTCAGCATTAGGGAGCTTCAATATGGCAGTGAATGCACTAAAAGAGAAAGCTCAAAGAGCTCTGTATGCAATAAAAGGAAGATTCTACAACATCCAAATCCCAATTAAAATCTGGCTTAAAATATTTGACTGTAATGCAGCCTATTGCGCTTTATGGTAATGAAGTATGGTGTCCGCCCAGTCACCATAGTTATAGAAAATGGGAAAAACATACAACGGAGGTCCTGCATGCGGAATTTTGTCGGAACAAAGGAAAACACCAACAAACGCACGTTTGGCGGAACTAGGCAGATACCCACTGATAATAAATATCCAGAAAAGAGCACTAAATTTTTGGAATCAACTTAACTCTAGCCCCCCAGATACACTCCAGTTTAAAGCCCTTCAAACACAAGAGGGGAACCCAGAAAAGAGATCCCTGTGTCAGTTGGTACTGAGATTAACTTCCCCTATTCAGTTAAACCCTATCCAGTTAAACCCTGACCAGCCTCAGATCAATACTGACCCCCAATCACCAGATGGAGTGAAACAAATTATCAAACAATGTAAAGAAATGTATTTGGAACATCGGGATAAAGAAACCAAAAGCCAAAGCAGATTAGAATGTTACCATGCCCTGAAAAGAGATTATAAATTGGCAGACTATCTCTCAACTGTTAGAGACAAGCAGAGACAGACCCTCACCAAATACAAGTTAAGTGACCACTATTTGGCAGTTGAAAAAGGAAGACAGAAGAGATTCTGGCAAGCAAGAGAAAGAATATGCGGCAAGAGAAAGAATATGCGGCCACTGTTTGACAGGTGAGGTTGAAACAGAGGTGTACTTCCTCCTAAAATGCACTAAGAAATTAATATTGAATTGCTAAACTTGCTATTGTGTTGTACTGCTTACAGCTGCAAGAACGTGTAGCAATCAATAAAAGGCTATAGGCCTATTGCGTCTAAAGGTCTATCCATGCACTGTATACTTGTATTTATACTTATGCATTTTAAATGTGAATGTCATGTTTTATACGTTGGCAATATTACAATGTTTTTTTATCATGCCAATAAAGTTTTTAAATTGAATGAGAGAGAGAGAGAGAGAGAGAGAGAGAGAGAGAGAGAGAGAGAGAGAGAGAGAGAGAGAGAGAGAGAGAGAGAGAGAGAGAGAGAGAGAGAGAGAGAGAGAGAGAGAGAGAGAGAGAGAGAGAGAGAGAGAGAGAGAGAGAGGAGAGAGAGAGAGAGAGAGGGAGAGAGAGTGTGTGTGGGAGGGAGGGAGAGAGGGAACCTCAGTACAGACAAGCACCTATAGTCAGGATCGAACCTAGGTATCTGGCGTTGTAAGGGAGCAAATCTACTTCTGTGTCACTGTGCCCACCCTGAATGGCTGGCTGAATGTTTTTAGGTTCCTCATAGAAACATTCGGCCCTTCGAGCCTGCACTGCCATTCAATATGATCATGGCTGATCATCCAACTCAGTATCCTTTACTTGCTTGCTCTCCATAACCCCTGATCCCTTTAGCCACAAGGGCCACATCTAACTCCCTCTTAAATATAGCCATTGAACTGGCCTCGGCTACATTATGTGGCAGAGAATTCCAGAGATTCACCACTCTCTGTGTAAAAAATGTTTTTCTCATCTCAGTCTTAAAAGATTTCCCCTTTATCCTTAAACTGTGACCCCTTGTTCTGGACTTCCCCAACATCGGGAACAATCTTCCTGCATCTAGCCTGTCCAACCCCTTAAGAATTTTGTAAGTTTCTATAAGGTCCCCCCTCAAACTTCTAAATTCTAGTGAGTACAAGCCAGGTCTATCCAGTCTTTCTTCATATGAAAGTCCTGACACCCCAGGAATCCGTCTGGTGAACCTTCTCTGTACTCCATCTATGGCAAGAATGTCCTTCCTCAGATTAGGAGACCAAAACTGTACTCAATACTCCAGGTGTGGTCTCACCAAGACCCTGCACAATGCAGCAGAACCTCCCTGCTCCTATACTCAAATCCTGTTGCTATGAATGCTAACATACCATTCACTTTCTTCACTGCCTGCTGCACCTGCATGTGTACTTTCAATGACTGGTGTACCATGGCACCCAGGTCTCATTGCATCTTCCCTTTTCCTAATCAGCCACCATTCAGATAAAAGTCTACTTTCCTGTTTTTGCCACCAAAGTGGATAACCTCACATTTGTCAACATTATACTGCATCTGCCATGCATTTGCCCATTCACTCAGCCTATCCAAGTCATCTTGCAGCCACCTAGCATCCTCCTCACAGCTAACACTGCCCCCCAGCTTCGTGTCATCCGCAAACCTGGAGATGTTGCATTCAATTCCCTCGTCCAAATCATTAATATATATTGTAAATAGCTGGGGTCCCAGCACTGAGCCTTGCGGTACTCCACTAGTCACTGCCTGCCATTCTGAAAAGGACCCATTAATTCCTACTCTTTGCTTCCTGTCTGCCAGCCAGTTCTCTATCCACATCAATATTGAACCCCCAATACCGTGTGCTTTATGTTTGTATACTAATCTCTTATGTGGGACCTTGTTGAAAGCCTTCTGAAAGTCCAGATATAACACATCCACTGGTTCTCCCTTATCCACTCTACTAGTTACATCCTCGAACAATTCTTTAAGATTCGTCAGACATGATTTACCTTTCATAAATCCATGCTGACATTGTCCAATAATTTCACCACTTTCCGAATGTGCTGCTATCCCATCTTTAATAACTGACTCTAGCAGTTTCCCCACTACCGATGTTAGACTAACTGGTCTGTAATTCCCCGTTTTCTCTCTCCCTCCATTTTTAAAAAGTGGGGGTTACATTAGTTGCCCTCCAATCCTCAGGAACTACTCCAGAACCTAAAGAGTTTTGAAAAATCATCACTAATGCATCCACTATTTCTGGAGCTACTTCCTTAAATACTCTGGGGTGCAGCCTATCTGGCCCTGAGGATTTATCGGCCTTTTATCCATTCAATTTACCTAACTCCTCTTCCCGGGTAACCTGGATTTCACTCAGTTCCTCCATCTCATTTTACCCCGGTCCCCTGCTATTTCCGTAAGATTATTTAAGTCTTCCTTAGTGAAGCCAGAATCAAAGTAGTTATTCAATTGGTCTGCCATGTCCTTGTTCCCCATGATCAATTCACCTGTTTCTGACTGCAAGGGACCTTCATTTATTTTAACTAATCTTTTTCTCTTCACATATCTATAAAAACTTTTGCAGCCAGTTTTTATGTTTCCTGCCAGTTTTCTTTCATAATCTATTTCCCTTTCCTAATTAAGCCCTTTGTCTTCCTCTGCTGGACTGAATTTCTCCCAGTCCTCTGGCAGGCTGCTTTTTTTGCTAATTTGTATGCTTTTGTTTTGATACCTATACCTGACTTCCCTTGTTATCCACAGATGCACTACCTTCCCTGATTTATTCTTTTGCCAAACTGAGATGAACAATTGTGGTAGTTCATCCATGCAGCCTTTAAATGCCTTCCATTGCATATCCACCGTCAACCCTTTATGAATCAATTGCCAGTCTATCTTGGCCAATTCACGTCTGATATTCTCAAAGTTACCTTTCTTGAAGTTCAGAACCCTTGTTTCTGAATTAACTATGTCACTCTCCATCCTCATAAATGGTCTGTCTGTCTGTCTGTCTGTCTGTCTGTCTGTCTGTCTGTCTGTCTGTCTGTCTGTCTGTCTGCCTGTCTGTCTGTCTGTCTGTCTCTGTTTCTTCATCTGTCTCTTCTACTTCTACTTCTGTCTTCATCTGTCTTCATCTGGACCACTGTTGTTCATAAATCTGCGCAAAAACGATACCTTATGTCGCTAGGATTGTTTTGCCACCTTACTCAACATTCTCCTCTGCTCCAAGAGCACCAAGTTTTGTTCTGATCGATTGAATATTACAAAACTTATGAAGGTTTAAAAAATCATGAGATGAGCAGATTGGTCTTCTCGCCTGTTAGTCACCATGAAAGTAATCCCCCTTCCAGGTGCGAGGAGAATAAGTCCCTGGAGCCGGGCGTGAGTCCAGAAGTTGGGCGTGAGTCAGTCAGCAAGCCCGGAAGCCAAGAAGCTCATGAGCCATGAGTGAGAGTCAACTCCAGCAGCCGTAAGTGAGAGAACTGTGGTTCCAGAAGCCGTGAATGAGTGATCTGTGGGCCCATAAGCCATGAGTGAACATAAGCCAACTGTGGGCCCATAAGCCATTAGTGAGAGAACTGTGGGCCCATAAGCCATGAGTGAGAGAACTGTGGGACCAGAAGCCATGAGTGAGAGAACTGTGGGCCCAGAAGCCGTGAGTGAGTGAGCCCACCCCACCCACACACCACCATCCCCATCCACTCGCACCACACCCCCCCCCCCAGTGGCAGGCCATGACAGCGTTTACCCCACAACTAGCCCCTGCCTGATGCCGTCTCCCTCCGCCGACTACAGAACGCTCCCTCTGCCCCCCGCCTGATGCCCCCATGTCCACAGCTGTAGATCTAGCCCAAGAATTGGCCCACAATGTCCATACCAGCCCCCTGCAAACCAGTCTCTTCTGCCCACAGCACGATACTAGCCCTCCAGAAAGCCCCTCCACACTGGCTACTGCCTGAAGCCGTCCTCCACTCACGGCTGCAGGATGCTTCCCCCCTCCCCCCACCGGCCCCGACAGCCCTGCTTGAAGCCGTGCCCCTCCCCAGGCTGCAGAACACACCCAACACCAGCCCCCGACAGCCCCCGCTTGAAGACGACCCCCTCCCCGGCTGCAGAACGCAACAAGAGACACAACAAGAAAGAATGGACTGAATACATTTTATCTTTAATGTTTAAATTGCTGTTATATTTTGAGAGTTATTTACTTTTTAAGCTTTAATCAATCCCTTTTCCACTTGCCGTGCCCATCAGCTGCACCTGCACAGTAATACCTGCGTGTTCCATGTCACAATGGGAGGGAATGGCTGCGACGCCGGAGAGCTGCAAAGAGTGGATGGCGGGGTGGGGGGGGTTGAGGGGAGGGTGGAGTGAGTACGTGGAGTGAGATAATCTATCTATCTCTGGCTCAAATATATCCACTGACTTGGCCTCCACAGCCTTCTGTAGCAAAGAATTCCACAGATTCACCACCCACTGAGTAAATAAATTCCTTCTCATCTCCTTTTTAAAAGAACATCCTTTAATTCTGAGGCTATGACCTCTAGTCCTAGACTTTCCCACTAATGGAAACATCCTCTCCACATCCACTCTATCCAAGCCTTTCACTATTCTGTACGTTTCAATGTGGTCTCCCTCATTCTTCAAAACGCCCATGAGTTTAGGCCCAGTGCCGCCAAATGGTCATCATATGTTAACTTACTCCTGGGATCATTCTTGTAAACCTCCTCTGTGTATTGATTAATTTACTGAATATTAACAAGGGACCTGGACCACTGTTCCAGTATTATATGTCTGATTTCTATGAATTTAAGTTCAATTTATGAAATTAATCTGGAAATAGGAAGGTAAATTGGTGCAGATGGCAATGCAACTGCAAGATTGTGGTTGAAAACCAACGTGCTCCATTAACATCCTGTAGAGAACATGTGTGTAGAGAAACTGTAGAGTTTCTGTCGAGAAACATCCTTTCTCACCTGACCAATATGTGACTCCATATTCATCAGTGTGGTCGCTTTTCCACTGCCCTTGAAATGGATAGAGAAGAAATAGGAGTGGAAAATAATATCAGTTTCAACTTTGTGGAGGGTGCAGAAGAGATATGCCAGTATGTTGCCTGGAGTAAGCAGTATTAGCCACAAGGAAGGCTGAACAATCTTGGGTTCTTTTCTCTGGAGTGCCTGAGGTTGAGGAGAGACCTGAGAGAAGAATGTAAAGTTATGAGAGACAGAGGACAAAAGGTCTGAACATTTTTCCCAAGGTGGAAATGTCAAGGGCTAGAGGGCACAGCTTTAAGGTGAGAGGAGCAACTTTTAAGGGAGATGTGAGTGTGTTTCTTACAGAGAGGGTGGTGGGTGCTTGAAAAGGCGGGAAGAGCCATGTGGTAGTGGAGGTGGTTTGTGGATATGTGGTGAAATGAGGGATATGGAGCATTTGCAGGTAGATGTTATGTTTATCTCGCCATCATGTTTGGCACAGAGATTGTGGGCCTGTTATTGTGCTGTATTGTTTTATGTTATCTCTTGTAGCTGTTCTCTAATTATCTGTGAAACAACAGTGGCTTCAAATTACACTTGTTGTTGTTTTGATTTAAAATCGGAAGTCTTAACTAAAGCCTAGATATGCACTGCGCTTCTCTGATTAAAGCACACATTGATCAATGGACACAGATAATGTATATCAGTCCCAGTGGCGTAGGGTGGGTTTTGAGCGCCCGGGGCAGTTGAAAGTTTTGCGCCTCCTCATTAGCGGGGGGGTGGGGGGGGGGGCGAGAAGGGGGGGGAGAAGGGGAGAAGGGGAGAAGGGGGGAAGGGGAGAGGGGAAGGGAGGGAAAAGGGGAAGGGAAGGGGAAGGGAAGGGGGAAGGGGGAAGGAACATGTTTTTGGTCTCTTCCTTCGGGGGATGCGACTTCTTTTGTCGTATCCCCCGTCTCCACCTGCGCCGAGGCCTAATGGTGGAGCTGGCGGCCTCGGAGCTGGGGCAGAGGCAGCGGCGGCTGGGACAGCGGCAGCGGCGACCAGAACTCGGAGCGGGGACAGCAACAGCGACCGCCTGGCCTCGGAGCTGGGACGGCGGCGGCAGCGGCTGGGACGGCGGCAGCAGCAGCGACAGCGGCGGCCTGGCCTCAGAGCGGGGACAGCGACAGCGGCCACACGGCATCGTAGTTGGAGCAGCGGCAGCAGCGACCTGGCCTCGGAGTTGGGGCAACGGCGACCAGAACTCGGAGATGGTCGGGCCTCTGTAGAAGCAAGCCCCGCGCTGTTTTTATACTCACAGCTCCAGGTAACTCCTCCTTGCTCCAACGGCTCCCCGGGCCTCTTAATTTTATTTTATTTTTTTATCCAACAATTTTTTTGCTCCCCTAAAAATTTAGCGCCCAGGGAAATCACCCCCCCCCCACGCTACGCCACTGATCAGTGCACACAACCTAACAGGAATAAACTTTTGTTCAATTTAGTAAGTAGGTTAAGTGAGTATATCTGAACTAACTGAATGTGAATTAGGTAGCAGGCAATGGTTCTGGCCATATCTGGCACTGAACAACTCCTGCATATGGCAATGTAAATTACTGTATTAATACATTATATATCAAGTAAGCTATGAAGCAAGTGTAGAGATAGGGACTAGAAATCTTGTACTGTTGACATGGGGGCCAATATTCATTTATCTAACCAGCTACTGTAGTCAGATTATTGAGTTTTTGGATTTGAACTTATTTACAGCAACTGCCTTACTTGGGGTCTCATATAGAATGCATGATCATTGGCAAAATCTTCACATAGTATCTCTATATTGAGCATGCCGTACACGTCATAAAAGAGATGTCAGTTTTGATGCAATGTGTACTGGTGGCAATGTTAAAATAATTATTCAACTAGAAGGAACAGCTGGAAATACTGCAATTTGGAATTAGTGACAACTTTAAAGTAGATGACTAAAGCAACAAATAATTAAATGGGATGAACTTCTGAAATTCAATTTTATATCTTATGGGAAAAACACAGCATATAAATTACCATTGAGAAATCAAACTGCAACATATGGCAACATAATGAAAAGACCAAAGAGAAATATGACATTGAAGAGGTGCAAAATACATTATGATTAATTGTGCTGCTCTAAGGTGACTCTGTTATTCAGATTGCTGGAGGTGGAGAAAAAAGAGAAAATTATCAGTTGAGAGAAAAAAAACCTGTCAGATCAGGGGAAACAATAAGCGAGGTATATAATAAGGTATTATAACGGCACATGCCCAGGTCATGGGTCATTTGGTATAAGCATTCTCGCCAGTTGAGCTACTGTGTGTTTATGGACCTGCGTTCATATGTATTTTCCAGTTTTGCTTCTTCGAGGTAAGAAAATACTGCTTTCAAAACTATTAACTAGGTGTATTTATGGTTCATTTGTACAAAAATATGGTGATGTTGGTGGTTTTATTGCTTTATGCTTCAGTGAGTGAGTGAATTGTGACGATGAATAACAGCCATTTTTAATTGTTTTTGTTTGGGAGGGGAGAGAATGAAATGGATTGTGTGATTTCTAAAACTATCAATAAATAATATGAAAAGTGGGGTTTTCACCTCTTACTACACTAGTCCACGACCACGAGCTGTATGCACGTTTGTTGACTTCTGTATGAGTTGTGTAGTACATCAGATATGGGATGAAAGGAGACTTGGTTCAGCCATCTAGCATCATAATGGGTATAGGCCTTGCCTTATTTGTAGTCACTAAGCAGGAAACTGTGCAGGACACTGTTTCTGCAAATGTAACTGCAGTGAAAGATATGGAAGTTGTTGTGGAAAGGATGACCGGAGATATGCAGGCGATGAAGTTAAAATTAGGCAGCCTCAAGAGTCAACTGACAAAAGTCTCTGATAAATGTGTTGACCTCGAAGCTCGCTCAAGACGCCAAAATATACGAATACGTGGAGTAACAGAGGGAGCTGAGGGGGACAATGCCTGTGAGTTCACTGCCAATCTAATCAAACACATACTCAAGCTACCTGAGGCACCTGTAATTGAAGTAGCACATCGACTACCCAGATTTAAACCAAAATCTCAAGGAGACCAAGCCTATCCACGACAGATCATAGTCAAACTTCGGGATATCTCAACAGTGGAAGAGCTGATGAAAAAAATTAAACACGGAGATAAGATGATGTACAGAAATGATTCTATCAAACTCCTACGGGACTACCCTTACGAGATTGTGCAAAAGAGAAGAAAGTTCTCACAGACAAGAGAAGCTCTTTACGGTGTCAAGGATGTCATATGCGGAGTGTATTATCCGGCCAGGATGCGTATTACTGTCAAGGGAGTTTCAAAAACATTCACTAATTCGGTAGCATCTCTTAAACATGCTCAAGAAATCATGGCAGAACTCACAGCGTAGGAACAGAAGATTAATCACGGCACCAGGACGTTATGAACAAACTAATTTGCTTATTCCCCCAACGAGAATATTAGAAGAAAAGGGAAATAACACCAATCTCTAAAAATCATTAAACGCAACAGCTTTTCCACGAGATGTGTCTAGACATTATTATCTCGCCTCGGACATTGTGGAATCCAACTCAAGGACACTTTGTGTTCAAATGAGGAAAGACCGATAAACATGGGAATGACGATCTGCTGAGCTGAGCTGAAAGTGGAAAACATTACAAGGACATGTGGCGCTTTACGATCTTACATAGTTTCACAAAATATAGAGAATTAATAATAATTAATAATAACAATACTATTATAGAAATAATAATGGAAACTGACGAGGTATATAATGGTAAAAATTGTAAAAATGCGTTGCCTGCTAGATAATGCAGACAACACTGTAATCTCATGTGTTTCGCAGCCCGAGTGGGGAGGGGAGGAAACTCAGGCACCTGGCATAATTCCAGGAGCCTGACTCTGGTTAACCCTTTCAGTGAACAGCTCACTATTAACAAAGCTAAAACCGATTATAAATAGTTAATAGATAAAGAGTGAGGAATATATGTAATTGAATATATGATTAGATTTGATATCGGAATGAAACATATATATATAGTGCAACTGGGTGAAATAGAACTGATTTGGAAATGGTACCGACCCCCTAGGTTTAGGATAATAAAGGCAGCGGGGCTAATTTCATAACATCTACACCGGAAGCTGTATTGATGTCGAATCCCACAGTCGGGTGGGACACTCACTACAGTGTCGAATACTCAGACACTGTAAATTTACTTGATTTTATTTATTTTTTTAATCACAATATGTCACATTTATGTGTTTTTTTTCAAGGACAATCGTAGAAGGGAACTACCAAAGAAGTCTATAAATAACCAGAGTCCTGAGGTATGGATGCACCGCAATAAATAAGGTCATTAAAATTGGTAAAAATGCATGACGACAATCAAAAGAAAATGGGAGGAATCACACTATGTAGCTGGAATATAAGGGGTATTAATGAACCTATTAAAAGGGGCAAGATACTAGCTCAGTTGAAATCATACAACACGAACATTTTGTTTCTACAAGAAACGCATCTTAAACATCAAGATCAGACGAGACTGAGGGTGAACTGGATAGGCCAAACATTTCACTCTTCATTCACTTCCAAATCTAGAGGCACTGCAATCATTATTCGTAAAGGAATACCATTTAAATCAAAGAATATTATATCAGATAAGGAAGGGAGATACCTTATAGTAACAGGAGAGATCAATACTACGCCAATTACGTTGGTAAACATTTATGCGCCCAATTTTGATAATCCTCAATTTTTCAATAACATTTTGAATATAATTGCAGAATTTAATTATCAAAATGTTATAATTGGAGGAGACTTCAACTGTGTTTTAGACCCTTATCTAGATAAATCGATGCAAAAACAAAGAGGTAATATGAAATCTAAAACCAGTGAACTCTTACATACATATATAAAAAAATACAAATATAGCAGACGTTTGGAGGATTGCAAACCCGATGGGAAGGGGTTATTTGTTTTATTCAATGGTACACAAAACATACTCATGTATAGACTATTTCCTGGTGGATACAAAATTAATTCCGCATACTATGAACCCTAAATACCACATCAATGCGATCTCAGACCACTCTCCGTTAACTTTTGTTTTAAAATTAGAAGGAATGTCTATGAATAAATCGTTCTTGAGGTTTAATTCGCAAATTGTAAAAGACCCACAAGGGAGTATATATCTAAAAAAATTGACCTATTTTTTGAGATAAATGATACACCAGATATATCCCCCACGCTATTATGGGAATCCTTCAAAGCATTTATTAGAGTAGTCATTATTTCATTTCAAGCTTTTCAAAATAAAAAGAATAAGAATGAACAAAGACATTTAGAAGAACAAATAAAACAATTAGATAAAGATAATGCTAAAGATCCAACTATAGATAAACATACTCACGTATAGACTATTTCCTGGTGGATACAAAATTAATTCCGCATACTATGAACCCTAAATACCACATCAATGCGATCTCAGACCACTCTCCGTTAACTTTGGTTTTAAAATTAGAAGGAATGTCTATGAATAAATCGTTCTGGAGGTTTAATTCACAAATTGTAAAAGACCCACAAGGGAGTATATATCTAAAAAAATGGACCTATTTTTTGAGATAAATGATACACCAGATATATCCCCCACGCTATTATGGGAATCCTTCAAAGCATTTATTAGAGTAGTCATTATTTCATTTCAAGCTTTTCAAAATAAAAAGAATAAGAATGAACAAAGACATTTAGAAGAACAAATAAAACAATTAGATAAAGATAATGCTAAAGATCCAACTATGGATAAACATAATACAATTCTACTATTGAAATTAAAGCTAAACAAATTATTGTCAGAGAAAGTTATAACAATATTTCAAATTACAAAACAAGAACATTTCGAATTCGGGGATAAACCCCACAAACGTCTTGCGCGCCAATTGAACAAACGTGAAAAAGAGAATGCAATACTAAAGATTAAATCAGATAGAGGGGAATTATTAACACTACCCAAGAATTATCAATAAAAGATTTGCTCAATTTTACCAGAATCTATACACATCTAAAACGTCAATAGACAATAATAAAGTTTCAGAATTTCTGGATAATTGTAACCTCCCTCAATTAGAATTGAGGGAACTAGCGGAACTGGGAGCACAAATTACTTCTAAGGAGATAGAAGACACAATAAACGCACTTAATAACTGAAAAACACCAGGACCAGGCGGATTCTGTAATGAATTCTATAAATCCTTTTACGACATAGTTACTCCACGCTTACAGAAATTGTATACGTATGCTTTTAAAGAGCAAAGCTTACCTGAAACATTAGCAGAATCAACGATCACATTAATACTTATAAAAGATAAAAATATAGAAGAACCAGGATCATATAGAGCTATTGCTTTGTTAAATACGGATCCAAAAATAATAGCGAAAACACTAGCCAGAAGACTAAGCAAGTATGTTAGTAGATTGATAAATGAGGATCAAACAGGATTTATACCTAAGAGACACTCATTCAATAATCTGAGACGCTTGCTTAACATAATGCACTCACGTAAATCTCATGACCAAGAGTTATCTATCATTTCATTGGACGCAGAAAAAGCGTTTGATCAAGTAGAATGGGATTATATGATTAAAGTATTGCAAAAATTCCAAATGGAAGAGAACTTCATCGCATGGATAAAATTATTATATAAACCCACGGCTAGAATACTAACTAATAATATACTATCCATGAAATTTGAATTATCAAGGGGCAATAGACAAGGATGTTCACTATCACCACTGTTATTTGCGTTGGTAATTGAACCCGTAGCTGAAAAAATAAGAACACACCTGGATATTTATGGTTATAATACAAAATATTCAAATTACATAATATGTTTATACGCCGATGATGTACTATTGTACATCACAAAACCACAAATTAGTATACCAAACATATTAAATTAACTTTGGATCCTGCTCAGGATATAGAATAAACTGGAACAAAAGTGAAATTATATCGATAAAACCAAAAGACTCAACACACCTCCGGAAATTCCCCTTTAAAATAGCCACAGAAAAATTCAAATATTTGGGAATTGAAATTACTAGAAACTACCATGATATGTTTAAAGCCAATTATAATCCCTTACTTAAGAAACTAAATAATTTGATTAAATTCTGGAAAACACTTCTGATATCCCTAATAGGCAGAATAAACGCTATAACAATGATTTTTTTTTACCACAAATCCCATACCTATTTCAATCAATACCTATATATCTCCCAAAAAGGTTTTTCAAAAAATTGGACTCAGACATTACAAATTTTATATGGGATTATAAATCCCATAGAATACAAAGAGCATACCTTAATAAACAAAAAGAGTTGGGTGGTCTAGTGCTCCCTAACTTTATGTATTATAATTGGGCAGTAAATATTAAAAATATGATTCACCTGCTGGACAATTCTGGCCAGCAGGTGGACTGGATTGTAATGGAAAGAGAGGACTGCTCTCCGTGTAATATAGGAGCGACTCTCCTCTCACCAATATATCTGAATTACAAAAATTATAATAAAAATCCAATTTTACATAGCACAATTAGAACATGGAAACAAATAAAACAGAATCTAAAATTAAGAAACCTATCTCTTTTAATACCAATAGTTAATAATCCATTGTTTAAACCATCAATTATAGACAAATAATTTATACAATGGGAAAGAATGGGAATCAAAACGCTTGGAGATCTGTATGAATTGGGAAAATTACTATCATTGCAACAACTACAACTGAAATATAATTTGAAAAATAATCAATATTTTAAATATCTTCAAATTCGTGATTATCTGAAAAAATACACAATAGACTATCATAATATGCCTACAGACTTACTGGATGAAGCAATGAAGACAAAGGCAGAATCAGCGAATCTAATATCGTACTTATATAACATCATCTTAAACATAGAAATACCCACAACTGATGGAATTAGAAGAGACTGGGAACAAGAATTAGCTATAAAATTTTCAAAAGAGAGCTGGGATAATCACTTACTACAGGTGCATAAATGTTCGATCAACGTACGACATACTCTCATCCAATTCAAAACATTACATAGACTATATTATTCAAAAACTAAAATAAATAAACTCTTCCCTAATGTCTCACCCATCTGTGATAAATGTCTGTGTCAAGAAGCTACCATAGCGCATTATTTTGTTTTTTGTACAAAAATCCAAAAATTCTGGAATGAAATATTTGACATCTTTACAAAATTAATTAAAATAAAACTGGTACCAAAACCAGAATGGATCATTTTTGGAATATCGGAAGGTAACCCTGAACTAAACGTCTTTCAGAAGAATTTACTCAATTATGGGCTAATAATGGGAAAAAAGCTTATACTTAAAATCTGGAAAAATGCTCCCACACCAACAATAAAAATGTGGATATCAAATATGTTTGAAACATTACATCTGGAAGAGATGAGATTCCTCTTAGCAGGCAAAGCAGACCAATTCCAAAAGACGTGGTCTACGTTTTTGGAACTATTACAAGCATAAGGTGCAATAGTAATTTAAAAAATAAATAAATAAATACATAAATAGAAGGTACCAGGATCTGGCAACGGGGGGTAAAAAACCCCCAACAAAAACAGACTTGGTTGGTAGTCCCCTTTCTGCGGAGTTTAATGTTATAATAGAGTGATTGTTTCTCCTTTCTTTTTCCTTCTTTTCTAGGGTCTACTTTCTTTCTTTACTTCCTTCTCTAACTCCTTTTCTAAGGGGCTTTCTTTTCTCAACATTCTCCTGCACCTTCACGACTTTTGCGCACTTTCTTTACTTCCTTTACTTCTATCTTTTTTTAAAGCTCAAAAAATGAAGCGGTACAAAAAATGTATTAAGACATATGTGTTGTGTATTATTGTAACTTACCATACTTCTAATAAAAAAATAAAAATAAATAAATAATAATAATATGAAAAGTATTTGTGGGGTTTTCACCTCTTACTATACTAGTCCACGACCACGAGCTGTATGCACGTGTGTTGACTTTTGTATGAGTTGTGTAGTACATCAGATATGGGATGAAAGGAGACTTGGTTCAGCCATCTAGCATCAAAATAGGTATAGGCCTTGCCTTATTTGTAGTCACTAAGCAGGCGAGACTTCAATGAAGTAGCTGACTGGTTATCCTAATCATAACTGGCAAGATGATTTGACAGCTCAATGATGGATGTGGGAGGCCAGCAGTTTAGTCCTTTCAATTCTCCAAGCCACCCATCTTTCAGTTCACTCTTGGGATTGGGAAGAATTGTTTTTCCACTTTTCAAGAGTTCCTTGTATTGATCAGTATAACGACTTTTTTCTTCACCAGCAGTTGGTAGCACGGTCTTCTTCATGTACGATGCAGCCTAAGCAAGAGCAGCGAGTTAATCTTTTAGTTCTGTCTTTTTCAACCTCCTGTCCGCTAAAAAAATGCTTCAAAGCTTTGACATTCCATCGCAGAAAATCATCCAGTGTCATATCGGTAATAAATTTAGGTCAGCCAAAACCAATATAAGATTCAGGAAGACAACAACTCAGACCGAAAATGTACTCACAGTTTATACAGCGCTGCATTCACTTTTTATTCAATCCCGAATGGCCTTTGACAAATCTCATGATTCCTTGCGTTTATCGAGATACCAAACTCACTTATTCATGTTACAACAGAGAGAGCAACTGTTAAGGTCCAAGCAAAACACAGATGAAGAAAGTGAACTGAGGGTAGAAATCATTTCTTGTACACTTGCGCTAAAAGGACAACAGGGTAGTATTGATGGAGTTGATAGTACTGAATGCTGGAAATGGTGTAAAATACATTGTATTTACAATATTGCCCATTTAGTGCAGTGACAGTGGATGAATTTTATGTCAATGTTCCAGAATATCTCATCTGGTATATACCAAAATTAATTATTGCTTTTATTTACTTATAAAACATGCTCACGTTAAATGAAGTAATGAGAGAGAAGGTTTGCAAGATTCTCACCCAAATGGCTCTGTCCAGCTGTCCACTGCAAACACAAATTATTGCTCTACTCTCCTCCCTTCGCAAAGTCAAGAATTCGCTGTTTACAAAAAAACTGTCTCTAACAGCATGTCCACATTTAAACATTGGCTTGAAATAAATAAAAATGGCTTCAAATGGCTTGTTTGAATTATATCCTCTTTCACTGACAATAAGTAAATCACAAATGATGCTCATTCAGCTGTCCACTGCAACACAAATTATTGCTCTCTCCCTTCTCAAAGTCAAGAATTTGCTGTTTTACTGTCTCTAACAGAATGTCCACATTTAAACTTGCTTGAAAAAAAAATGGCTAGAACTTTTATTTTCTTCCCCCTGACTTATTTCAACAATCTGGGATAGAATGGATTAAAAATAATGAGAGATTTGTATTCGCTAATTTTAGCCACTTTTTATTCTTCTGTACCATGTGTGTTTTTTACAATATGTAAATGTAGTTTAGAGTTGAGAGATACAGTGGGAAACAATCCTTTCATCACATTGAGTCCACACCAACCTTTGATCACCCGTTCACACTATGTTTTACTGTTATCCCACTCCCAACACATGAGGGGCAATTTTGCAGAGGACAATTAACCTACAAATGCATAGATCTTGTGGGATGTGAGAGAAAACCGGAGCACATGGAGGAAACCCAACACGGTCATGGGAAGAATGTGCAAATTCTAATAAAACAGCACAGGAGGTCAGGATCGAGCCCAGGTGTCTGGCGTTGAGATGCAGCAGCTATGAGGCAGTAGCTCTACCAACTGTACCACAGTGCCGCCCCAAATCTCTTATATTTACAATCAATAAGCTCCAGGTGCCTGTGTGAGTACCTGAACCCTTTGTAAGTACACTACAATCAGGGGGAAGAAGAAGGCTGATAGAGAGGAGGGAAAGACAGATCATGGCAGATTATAGATGGATACAGGTGAGAGGGGTTCTCTTCCAGTTTTCTTTCCTCCCTATAATCAGTCTGAAGAAGGGTTGTGACCAGAAACACCACCTATCCATGTTCCCCAGAGATGCTGCCTTGACCCGCTGAGCTATTTCACCATTTTGTGTCTATTTTTGCACATCTTTTGCCCAGTATCTGTAGTTCCTTGTTTCAGGGTTGGGTATCGAAGTACGAGGTTTCCCATTATGATGACTGTAATCTCTCAAACTCGAGTAATGGTGCATCCGCACGAGCCCCTTTTCTGGCCTCTGGATTTCTGGCTTTTTTTCTACTACAATCCCTAGTCAGGACTTTTACATAATGGATAACTGATTCTTCATGCTTGGAGACAGGGTAAACACAAGTCCTACATTAGACATTTCTCCTGCAGTAACTTTTTAATTAGAATTAGTCTTCCTGTGTAACAAAGCTGAAAATTTTGTTGGTGCACTTCATTTGATAGTTAACTTTTCCCCTGATATTTATTCATTTTTTGTGTGATTAATATAAAGCCATTTCTTCTGGCAGTATTTCCTCTTGCATTTCTTCCCACTTAATACTATGATCGAGCTGCTCAATCAACCCAAACCAAACCCAGAAGATAGTTGTGCATCACTCTGCCTGTGACTGACGATGAAATGGGTCTTACCCTTTAAATAATGAGCAATATTATTAAAAATTTGTCTCTTACGGGAGTGAACAATGTAAGTTACTGATAAGAACAGCATCATACAAAATCTCACCAGAAATACACGTTGCGTGTAATACAATTGAGAATATTTCAGTAAGCTTTACAATAGGAAAGCAACAGCAGTGTGTTTAAAATCTCTCACAAACAAAACATCCACAAAACTTGTTAATTGAGCATGAATGTCATTTTTTATAAATAAATCAACAATTTTCTGAGATTGTGCAGATGAATTCCAAGGCCCTGATATTTAAAGAGAGGTTGACTCTTTTATTTTCTAATACCTGATAGTCATCTAGAAACCTTTTAATCCAGTTGATTTCCCTTTCTCTAATTTCAGGATTCCTGTTGATTTTCCACAGCATTTTCATGTATTAATATGTTTTCCTTTTAAATCCAAAATTAACGAATGTTCACGGATACACAGTCCCCGATTCTCTAAAGTTGTAGCTGGACGAATGTGTTTATTTTGCACTCAATTATTTTATATTCATGTATATGATGCTCAATTTGCTTAATTGGTAAAGCTACATTTCCATTTGTTTCAAGCAGCAGCTTCCATTTACAGCAGCTTGTAAGAACCACTGCTTCAATTTACAAATGATTTTCTGTCATTATATGTTAACCCCACATAAATAACAAAGCAGTGCTTCCTCCTTCACAGAGCAAAGCTAGATTAAAGTTTGTCAACTCGATCAGAAATGGATTTCAATTAATGTGAGCACTGCAAGTTAAAAATAATTGCCTGGGTATTCACCGCCGATTGTTAGTACAAAATACACTGTATACCTGCTGCATCACACTGCGCTCTGCCTTTCAAATTCCATCTGTCAAAGTCAAATAAATTAATTTTAGAGACAGAGTGGAAGGTGCTGTCGTAGAAAAAAAATATTTAACCTAACTGTCTCAGGATGAATTTCTGAGCATATATAGGGAGCAAAATAAATCAAGTAATCAAATGTTGCAATATCAAATGAATATGAATAAGAATATAAGAAATAGGAGCAGTGATAGGCCATTTAATCCCTCAAACTGATCCCAGAATCAACAAATCACATCTCTTCTTTGATCTTTATGCTACTTACTTACTCTAATCTCGCATTCCTCAAATGTCCAGAAACCTTACAAAATATTTTGAAAGTTATAATTGACAAAGCCTCTATGGACTGCCAGTGAATTCCAAAGATTTGACACCTCTGAATAAGAAATGTTGTACTTTGGAGTTCAAATAGTCCACCTGATTTTTATTATCACATCAGTCCAAGGAGGGGAAAGATCCTTCCTGCATCTTTTCATCAAGTTTTCCAAATTGTTGTTTGTCTTACTGAGGATACCTTAGAGATATAGCATGGAAACGGGGCCTTCAGCCCACTGAGTACATGCTGACCAGCAATCACCCATACATTAGGCAATCTAAGATATGTGCTGGAACTCTCAGGGGTTGGCACTTGAGTCCCAATTATTCACAATCTATGATGATGATTTGACAGCTGAGAGCAAAGACGATATTTCCATCTTTGCTGATGACACAATACTAAATGGGGATGTATGTTGCGATAAAGATGCACAGATACATTAAGAGGGTTTAGATAAACTAAATGAGTGGACAACAATTTGACAGATGGAATATTATGTGGGAAGGTATATAAAATAGTAAGATTAAATGAGAACTTACCAGTTTGAAGTTTGATCTGTATTTTATGAGGAGTTACGATGAGGGATTACGTGAAGAACCCGCTCAGTGCGCAGGCGCGGCATGCTTCCAAGCAGCGGTGTGGAATCACAGATAGACACAAGTATTTGAAGTAACATAGTAAAGAAAAAGAGACATCAATTTATCAGTTTGATCCATATAATGAGGGTGGGAGCGGAGGGCACGTAATCCCTCATCGTAACTCCTCATAAAATACAGATCAAACTTCAAACTGGTAAGTTCTCGTTTAATCTTACTATTTTACTTCGGAGTCACGTGAGTGACTACGTGAAGATTTCAAAGCTCTGTGATTTCAAACCGTGTAACAGTTTTACTCACTCACTGCCGAAAGCTCTTGAGGAAGGAAGTGTTATCGTAATTAACCAATTAATCTGTTTTCAAGAAAACAAAACGGTATTTATTAACAATAACAAAAAACAAAATTGCTCCCCCGGGCTTAAATTAAATATTTGCAGCTTCTAATATTTTCGCTGCAAACAAATCAGGCTTCATCAATGGCTTATTATAGAATGTTCGAAATGTGGATTCCCTCGACCATCCTGCTGTGTTCAGGATGAGGTCAATAGGCACATCCATCCTAGCTGCCATTGATGTGGAGGCTGCCCTGGTGGAATGAGATTTTAAAATGTTAATGTCTATCCCAGCAGCTTCCAACACCTGTTTTAGCCATCTTGAGATGGTCTGGCTTGTTACCCGGCCATGTGGTTTTTTGTGGGTGACCCATAAGGCTTTTTCACTCCCTCGGATGTTATGGGTTGTGTCGATGTACTGTTTGAGGTGGGTCACCACACACAACCGTGGCTCTGGTGGGTAGGCCCGGAATACCACTAGTGCATTGGATGTTCCTGGCCTGCTTTGTTTTACCAGACCTTGTAGAATGAATGTTACCTGGTCTGGCGTTGTTTCCATGTTGTCCAGTCTTAATTTGTGTAGCGACTGGACCCTCTGTGCAGATACCAGTGCCATCAGCATGAGCGTCTTCAGTGTTAATTGCTCGAGGCTGAGGGATCTAGCTGGTGGCCATTCCCGGAGGTATGTCAGTACGACACTGATGTCTCAAATATGAGTATACCTGGGCTTGGGGGGGCTTGATGTTATAAATGCCCCTCATCAGCTTAACCATCAGTGGATGGGATCCCATAGGCTGATGTCCTGCAGGTTTGAGGTAAGCGGAGAGGGCGCTACGTGCCGTATTGATGGCACTGTAGCTGATCCCTTCATGATGGTGTAGGTAGGCCAGGAACTCCAGAACATTGGCTACTGTGGCTGTTTCATATGAAGTCCCTGTTTCTTGGCAGTACTTCTCCCATTTCTTGATGTTGGTTAGGTACTGCCTCTTAGTAGATGTTCGCAGGGATGCTGACATGGTGGTGATGGTTTGTTGCGATAATCCCAGGTCCAGGTACGATCTGTTCAGAATCTGCAACCCAGGAGATTAATGTCTTGATGGCATGGATGGCTTATGCCTGACACTGTGTGAATCAATAGTCCTGGATGACTGGGAAACACCATTGGTGATTCCACCACCATGTCATGTAGTACTGGGAACCATGGCTGTGTAGGCCAGTCGGGTACCACCAAAATTCCAGAAGCTGAGTCCATCTGGATTTTGCGAAGTACCCGAACTGATGAGGCAGAAGGGAGGAAAGGCATAGAAAAAGAACTTTCCCCAATCCAGCGTGAAGGCATCTACCGCTGCTGCCTCTGGATCTGGTTCCCAAGCGACATACATAGTTAATTGGTAATTTAGTCGATGCAAATAAATCGATATCTGGCTTTCCATATTGCTTGACAATTTTAGCAAATGCTTTAGGATTTAACATCCATTCGATGTTGTCATTGAATTTGCGTGACCTGGTGTCTGCCACTGTGTTTAGCTTACCGGGTAGATAGGTAGCTGAAAGCCAAATATGTCTTTCGACACACCATTGCCAAATCATATTGACCAATTTGTCGCACGATAAAGATTTTATGCCGCCCATATGGTTAATATAAGCCACCACCGTAGTATTATCTATTTGTAATCGAACATGCAAGTGCTGCATATTTGATGCATATGCTTTTAAACCATAAAAGGCGCCCAACATTTCTAAATAGTTAATGCCCACTGTAGATAGTAATAATGATTCTAAGTTAGTCCATCTACCACCTGTGCTGGATATGAAGTTAGTTGCTCCCCAGCCTTGAGCACTGGCATCTGTTTGAAGAACAAAAGTAGGATTAGTAATGATAATAGGACTACAACTATGCCAAATATTTTGTGTCCACCACTGTAGCTCTGATATTGCTTCAGTGGGTAACATCATGACCCGATCATAGTGACCTTTATGTTGTTTTAGTGCCCGCACCTTTGCTCTTTGTAAATTTTGATAATGCAAAGGTCCAAATTGTATAGCCGGAAATGCTGCTACCATTTTACCAATTACTGCTGCTACTTGTCGAATAGTTGGTCTTTTGTTAACTTTTAAGTTATTGCATGATTGTGCTAATGCAATCATCTTTTCCCTTGGCAGGGTAATAGTCATTTGGACTGAGTTAATTGTGAAACCCAGGGAGTCCATGATAGAGGATGGATTTAACTTGGATTTATCTGGATGTAGGACGAATCCCAGAGTTTCTAGGAGCTGTTTTGTAGCTGATACTGCTGCTACAGCCAATTCCATAGTTTTTCCCACTATGAGGATGTCATCCAAATATGCCATGACTATATGTTTTTGTTTCCTTAATATTGCCATGGCTGGTTTTAAAATTTTTGTGAATAATCTTGGGGCTGACGTGAGCCCATTAGGCAGTGCTTTGTACTGATACAGCTGCCCCATCCAGATAAATTTAAGGTATCTGCTATAATCCTTATGTATGGGTACCAGATAGTAAGCATCCTTAAGGTCAATGCTTGCCATATAGTATCCTTTGGAAATCAGTTGTCTAGCAGTCACAAAATGTTTCCATTTTGAAATGTATATACTTAACAAACTTGTTTAGGGATGTTAAGTCAATGATGATGCGACATCCACCATCTTTTTTGGTTTTTGTAAATATATTGGATACAAATTCCAAGGGTTCATTTTCGGCCTTTTCTATGAACCCTTTATTTATAAGTCTCACCAGTTCAGCTTGTCCCTCCCGTTGCTCTTTTTTGGAGGGGGAAAATACCCTTTCGGGCCAATGTTGAACTGGCGGTGTTTTTAATATAAACTGAATTTTATATCTTCCAATGCTGTTGAGTATATATTTATCATTGGTGATCATTCCCCATGCTTTCTTAAACAAGTGTAACCTTCCCCCTGTTAGTAAGGCACCCTTATTCTCTATATGCTGGTAGGAACCAGATCCAGCTACCTCCATGGTTATTGGCGATTTTGTGTTTTCTTTCTTCTTTGAGTCTTGTTCTGTCGACGTGCTGGCGATGTTGGGGGGAGACGCATTTTCCAGGGGGTCTGCGGCGGGCCCTGATCTAAAAAAGATCTTTGGGGATAATGCAGCCCCAAGCTTTCACCAGTCCCATATTCCAGACGTCGACTGGTGGATGCCGTGGGGTGCTGCTGCTTGGGTATCAGAGTTCGTGGTTTGCTCGTCCCGGGGCCTGCCCTCATGAGGCCGAAGGTTTTGGATGCCTCTTCCATGTCCTTCAGCTGTTTATTTAGGTCTTTCCCAAACAGTAACGGATCTGCCTCCGCAGCTGGAGCTTTGCACAAGCCAGCAAATTTTGGATTGAGGGCAGGTCTTATATTTTCCCTCCGGAGGTTGTTCAATTCGAATTGCGTGGTACACATCAAAGCCAGCACGTCCTGCTGGTGTGTACTCATCTCCGTTGTCTCCACAGAATGAGCAAAGGCTGTGATAGCTGACGTCAGGAGCCTAAGGATCCGCTGTAGCTTTAGTTCTTGTGCCCGAATAGGGCCCCCCACATTTCCCCAGATTTGGCTGTTGAGGCTTTTAACCTTAAGGGCCTCACAATTCTCTGGTGCTGTGTGTTCTTCCAGCACTTGGGCGAGCACCTTTTCCTGTAGAGGCTTGTTAGACAGGTTGTTGATACTAGCCGCCATCCTCGGCTCCAGAGGTGCTCCAGCCCGTGGGGTTGCTACGAAGCGGTCCACCACACCCAGCAGCTGTTCCTGTACCTGCACCCCATGCATACTCCCGATTCTTTCCGCCTGCCCCTTTTCCAGACCAGCCCTGCCCTGGTCACCAATGCTAGCCTCCTGTTCTTGATCTGAGGTAGCAAAGGGTAGTGCCTGACACGACTCTATGGAGGAGGTGCCTGTCCTGTCTGCCCGGGAGCGGTGCTGTTCCCGGTAGACCATCTCCTCCAGGAGCTGCTGAATGCAGCTCAGGCGGCTGTCTCTCCTCCGTTTTGGGGAGGACATTTCCCCCTCCGACGAGTCTTCTTCCTGGACGCTTTCCCAGTCCGCCGTGCAGGCTCTGGCGTGACTGGGTCAGGCTCGGTCTCAGGGATGGCAAATCGCTCAGCGAGCGCTGTTGCCGCCGGTTGCTGCCCCGCTGGAATTGGACGCTCCTCTGGTGGAGTTAGAGCGCGGGCAGTTCTTTGTGAGAGCTTTCTGCGTTGAGACATCCTTGCACTCTGCAACACACTAACGCCACTCTCCTCCGTTAAGTCCCAATGCACAGTCTACTTACCTGACGGTCCGTTTTAAAGTGCAGCTGGAGAGCCTGACTCCAGCTGCCACCGCTGTTGCAACTGCTGAGCGTAATGGCCGCGCCTGCGCACTGAGCGGGTTCTTCACGTAGTCACTCACGTGACTCCGAAGTAAAATTAACAGGGTTTTAATGAAAAAGCAGAACGCTAACTTTTTTGAAAATGGTGCTAGATTTCATAAATAAGTAGTACATGCCCAGACAGATCTTTTGGCACTCAGAGATAAGTTCATAGGTCAAAGGAGCAGAATTAGGTCATTTGGCCCATTGAGAATTATACGATTCAATCATGGCTGATCTATCATTCCCTCTCAACCCGATTCTTCTGCCTTCTCCCCGTAAGTTTTGACACACTTACTAATCAAGAAGCTATCAATCTCTGCTTTAAAAATACTCAAATACTTGGTCTGCACAACCGTCTGTGCCCTTAAACTCTGAGGCTGTACCTTCTGGTCCCACACTCCCCCACTAGTGGAAACTACATCTCCCCATCCACTCGACCTAGGGCTTAATCTATTTGGTAAGTTTCAATTAGATCTCCCCTCTTGGTACATTCTGCCTCAGATGGCTTTAAGCAAGGAATATTTTGCACCTTGCTCAAAGGATTCCCCAGTACAATATGGATGAGCAAGCCCACAAGTACTGCAAGCGGCTACATAACTGCAGCGATCTCACCACACAGATGCATGAGATTGCAGATGCTGGCATCCTGAGCAAAAAACAAATTGCTGAAGATACTCAGCACTTCAAGGAAGATATAAATCAAGAGTAGAAAATATACTCAGTACTTACTTGGGTGAAAGCAGCTACAAATACTTTTAAGAAGTTCAGTCATATTTGACACAAAGATGGACACAAAGTACTGGAATAACTCAGCAAGTCAGGCATAACCTCTAGAGATGGATAGATATTGTTTTGAGTCAGGACCCTTCTTTATATTTGTTATATTTTTCTTATAATATATTTTGATGCAAAGACATTTTCTTGTTCAAGCACCATAATTCACCAAATATTCACTCCCTCAATCACCTGTGCTTCACATTTGCGGAATGGATCAACTGCTAGGGACTCTAGAAGTTTCTTGTACATGGTCATCTCCAGGATCCCCTCCATGTTGCAAACTATCAAAGCTTGAAATGTAATGAATGTGAATTAAAATCCAGAATTTCTTAATACCATAAAATAATCTTTACCTGACAATGCCAGTGGTGCTTGAAGGTTCAAAGCCATCTTAAGGATATTTAAGAAAGAGGAATAAATGGTGGCATTTTCTACGAGGTACCATAAAAAAGATGGTCTTACTTTGGAGACCACTCCTGGAGTATGCACAATTTTGGTGAGATATCACATACCATCTATTAAGTTAATTAAAAAGGCATGCAGTGAAACTTAACATTACCTCTGGGATCTTTTGCTATTATGAGTTATCACACACCTCTGACCTAGTTTACATAAAAAATCACATTATCCCATGAAGGGATTTTGTTTGATATATTGATTATTCAATCTCACCAGTATGGAGTAGAACGGAACTGCAGATGCTGGCTCATACTGAAGAAAGACACAAAGTGCCAGAGGAAGTCAATGAGTCAGGCAGCATATTTGTGTCTATCTCACCAATACGGTATTATGCTTTTGATGTCTCAAAGCTGAGGATATGAACCTGCAGACAATGGTGAAAACAGTCAAGTCCATCACAGTCACATAATTTCCTTCCATCCAGTCCATCTTCATGGTTGAAGGATGAAAGAATCTTCAGGGATTCCTGCCACACTCACCATTCCATTTTTATTCTTCTGGGTGAAGTTGCAAGAGGCCAGATGCCCAGACTTAAGAACAGCTTCCTCTGTACAACTATCAGACCACTGAATTGTTCACCACTTTCACACTCTCTTCCTGGTGGTGCTGCCACCTCCTTATACTGTCAAGGGGCTGTCCCACTTGGGCGACCTAATCTGCGAGTTTAGAAGAACGTCTTCGAACTTCAAACTCGTAGCATGGTCGACACATGGTTCTAGGAGGTCCTATGAGGTCGCTGGAACTCTCCTTCATTCTCGAAAGAAGTTCCCGAATACTCGTGGCCTCAGCTAGGTCGCTGAAACATTTTCAGCATGTTTCCATGAGTAAACTTTGGTCGGCATGGTTATTTTTGACGTAGTGCAGTGGAGCGTCGCTATTTAGTTACAGGCAGTCGAGGGCAGCCGTAGGCAATCTCCTTCACTGACTGGGCATTTTGATTGGCTTATTGGAGCTTTCAGGTCCAAGGAAAAACGACCAGCCAGTTAAACTTTATTATACTTCTTAAAAGTGTCTCCACTCCTTCTCTCCCTTTCTCTCCCCTTCTCTCCCCTTCTTCTACCCTTCTTCTCCCTCTCTATCCCCCTCTCTCCCCCCCTCTCTCCCCCTTCTGTCTCCCCCTCTCTCCCCCTCATCTCTCCCCCCCCCCCCCTCTCCCTCCCTCCCCCCCTCTCCTTCCCCCCCCCCCTCCTTCCCCTTCTCTCTCCCCCCCCTCCCCCCCCCTCTCTTTCCCCCCCCCTCTCTCCCCTTCTCTCCCCCTCCTCTCCCCCTTCCCCCCCCCCCCCCCCCCCCCCCCCCCCCCCCCCGTACTCTCTAAAGGACTTACCATTATTGTGCAGCCGTTTTACCTTCCTCTTCATTGCGGATGTAAATTTCAGACAGCGCTCTCCCACTTTCCCTGGCCCCCGCCTTTGCGATGTGTTTGTGTGTGTGCAGTCGGTCAATCCATCTCGTGGTTTCAACGCGGATGGTCGATCCAGCTCAATGTTTTCCAGGCGAGTGCCCTTGAGCTTGAAGGTCGAAGAAACTCTTCTTAACTCGCGGATTAGGTCGCCCAAGTGGGACAGCCCCTTTAACAGTATCTCATTCAGTTATTCTGTTATTGCACTTTAGTATTTTGTTTGCATTACTTCAGTTTTCACTACAATTTTTGTACCATTTTGCTGCTTTGGATTAGTTGTTGTATTTATTGTTGTACCTATCAGGGTGGAGGAATTGTCAATTCTGAAGCCAGGGGAAGGAACGTAAAGAGTGGAAGGAAAGGGGAGAAATAGGTGTAAGTTCAGATGGGGTCAGGGGATGTGGGGATAGAGGGGTTTATGGGGGAGAAGGGGGAGGAGGGGGGGGGGGGGGGGTGTGTGGGGGGTCGAGGTTACCTGAAATTAGATAATTCAATGTTTGTACTGTTGGGTTGTAAACTACCTAAGTGGAATATGAGGTGCTTTTCCTTCAGTTTGCCTGTGGCTTTACCCTGGCAATGGAGGATCCAGGACAGAAAGGTCAGTCTGGAAACGGGAGGCAAAGTTAAAATGGTTTGCAACCAACCTTGGAGGACTGAGTGCAAGTGTTTGGCGAAATGGTTACTGAGTCTATGCTTCGTCTCGCCAATGTACTGGAGGCCACATCGGGAACACCAGATGCGTAGATGAGGTTACATTATTTATATTAACAGGAGTTGGTAAAAGGCAATGAGGGGGGTATGGGGAAGGAGAGGTGTCAGTCTCAGGGTCCACTGCCTGAGGCCAAATCACCACATGCAGATGCTCTGCCTTGCAGGACTGCTAACAATAGGCATGGAGCTCAATTGAGCCTACAAACAATTCATCGAGATCACGCAGAAGACTGTAAATTGCATGTCAAATTATAAAAGTGCTGGCCAGTCAGAAGAGTTAGAAGAGTTGGCTTCCTTACAAGGACATAAAGCTGTATGTAACTCTCCTTTTGTATAATTTGCATACAATGGCTTTGTGGTTATGCTACTAGGCTGGAACTCTGAAAAATGTGGGATCAAATCCCACGCCGACCATTTAAACTTGAATTTGATGTTAAAAAGAGTGTGTAACAATGAATCATGCTGTCATTGAGATAACATGTCAGGTTGACAGTATCACTGTCCAGTAGAAATTAAATAATTTGTTTTTAGTGCCACTGATAAAATGTTTTCACACAACGGATTTGATGGGGAAAGTTGGATGTTGAAGATTTCATGTCTTAATTCATGTATGGAAATTTATGGAAATGTCTAGCTTTCTAGAAGAGGGAGTGAAAGATGCTGGTCTCAAACGCTCAATCAAGGGCACCCCAACTATAATGGTTAAGTGGTTCTTTATTATCACATGTACCAAGGTACAAATAAATTATTTTTTTGGATACGGTTCAGTAAATATTCACTATCAATCCCAGATTAAGTACAAAGTGTATTAAAATAGCCCACTGAGACCATATATAACAGTCACTGGGTTTTAGCTCAATTTTCAAAGTTCAAGTTGCTTTAACTGCAGCTGGGCATAAAGGCCCGTTGTCCTGGCGACGTTACAGGGCTGACCTGTAGTTGTAGACATCTTCCACCACTGCTCCACCACTCCATGCTGGAATACTGAATGTTCACTTCTTCCTTGACTAGTGCACTGTGCACTGAGACTGTAATGTGTACCTTCCACAGAACAAACTAAATTAAGTTGCCTAACACCCCAGAAGTACAAGAGGAGCAGAGGCTTGGAAATACCATCAACTCCAATTTTGTCACTAGGTCAAACACTGTGTCGGCTTAGATGTACTGCTGCGTGTTTTGATACACTTACTATTTGGATCATTGTGAATGAATCAAAATCTTGTGTGTTCCTATCACTGCAAGAACTGCAGGGAAAGTGGATATTCATAAGATCATGTGATCGGAACAGAATTAGGCCATTCGGCCCATCAAGTCTACTGTCATTCTATCATGGCTGTTTTATCTCTCCCTCCTAATCATATTCTCCAGCCTTCTCCATGTCACCTCTGACAACTGTACCATATATTTCTGCCTTAAATATATCCACTAATGGCCTCCACACCCTTCTGTGGCAAAGAATTCCACAGATTCACCACCCTCTGACTAAAAAATATTCCTTCATCTCCTTCCTAAAAGAACATCCTTTAATTCTGAGGCAATGACCTCTAGTCCTAGACTCTCCCACTAGTGGAAAAATCCTCTCCACATCCACTCTATCCAAGCCTTTCACTATTCTGTATGTTTCAATGAGGTTGCCCCTCATTCTTCTAAACTCCAGCGAGTACAGGCCCAGTGCTGTCAAACACCCATCATATGTTAACCTACTCATTCCTGGAGTTGGTCCATTGTGATGCAGCTGTAAATGCCATTGGTGAGACCACACTTGGAATACCGTTTGTAGTTTTGTTCACCTGTCGGAAGGATGCCATTTAAGTTTGAAAGTGCGCAAAAGAGCCTCCGCAAGATATTATCTCTGATTGTGGGTTTGCGATACAGGGAGAGATTGAATTGGCTGAGACTTTTTTCGTAGAATACATTTCACAGCATGTAATGTGCATGAGACAAATAAAATTGACTTTGACTTTGACTTTGAGAAGCATAGGAGGCTGAGTGGGTGACCTTATTGAAGTGCATACAGACATGAGGGGTATGATTAAAGTGAGTGTTCACAATCTTTCCAGAGTGGAGGGTTCTAAAATTAGAGGATATGGGCTTAAGGTAAGAGGAGGGACAATTAAGAAGGACCCCAAAGACAACAGTATCATTCAGAGGGTAGTCTGCATCTGGAATAAACTGCCAGAGAAAGCTTTAGAAGTGGATACAATTATGACTATAGAGGGATTTGGGCCAAATGCAACAAACGGACTAGCTCAGAATGGACCAGTTGGGCCAAAGGGCATGTTTCAATATTGTTTAGTTCTATGACTCTGAAAAATGAAAGTCAACAATATTGTTCCACAAATCTGAAGGAAGACTATCAGGCGTATTACCAAGCTGTAATATATTCAAAACACATTGAGATACGGCATGATGAGACATTAAAATTAATTTTCACCATGTCTTCAAATTCACTTCAAATAGTCCATCTCTGACACCTCTCTCACCTTTCTTGAACTCACTATCTCCATCACAGGGGACAAACTACCGACTGACATCTACTACAACCCTACCGACTCGCCCAGTTATTGGGACTACACTTCTTCCTGCCCTGCCTCCCTGCTCTCAATTTTTCCCTCGCCATCCACAATCATTAGTGAATGTGACTTCTCCCCTGCTGTCGCAGATGGACCCATCACCCACGTTTCCTCTATGTCCCGTAATTTTGGTCTCGATCACCACCCATTCCCCCCCCCCCCCCCCCCCCCCCCACAGATGAAACAAGGATAAAGGCCTTCACCTTTCACCACACCAAATTCTGCATCCAACTCA